>NC_081549.1:8213937-8281900 GCF_901000735.1 Corylus avellana | reverse complement strand
AAAAGATCAACTTAGTACCTTTGTTAGGTTTCGTTAGCCCAAACTAACGAAATGTCACGTATCATCATATAGAATGTGTCCTAAAAAAATAATAAAAATTTATTAAAAACTAAACCCTCTAAAAAAAAAAAAAAATTTATGGGGTGGTTTCGGCCACCCCTTTCTGGCCATTGGGGGTGGCCGGGCTACCCCATAAAATTTCAAAAAAAAAATAAATAAAATTGGGTTTAGTTTTTAAATTATTAATTTTTTATTTTTTGACACGCATGACATTTTTATGTGATGACACATGTGACAGAACCTAACTAAGGTACTAAGTTAGTATTTTTCCATAAGTAATGTACCATTGTGATTGGATTTGAACCCCAGATTGGAAAAAATAAAATCTACAAACATAGATACTAAAAATGTAATTAACCATTTTTTTAAAATAAAAACGACCTCGTTTATGGTAATATGATACTTGTCATTTATTAAATTAAGTTGAAGATAATATGATACTTGGCATTTATTAAATTAAGTCGAAGAAAATTTTCTCCGAACTGATTTAGAGAAAATTTTTGTCCTACTCAAAGTAACTCTTTTTTTTTTTTTTTTTTTTTTTTTAATGCAGCTAATTATTCCAATTCGTGGGCTAGCCTTTGTTAAGGCCTGAATTTACGTGGAGGCTTTAAATTTTTCCCATTTTCACATGGAGGCTTTTAAATTAGACATCCTTTTCACTTTTCTCCTCGTTTAATGTTACCGGCCACATGCATGGCTGATGGCTCCAAGAGGTTTATGATCAATCTGTTGCCCGTGATTGGAGGGCAACGACTTGACCCGTTTTGGTCTTGGATGACAACCCATCAGACCAGAATCTGTTTCTTAATTTTCCATGCATTGCAGTTGGAATTGAGATTTCCGGCGGCCTCAAACGTCTCAAACGTCAGACATCTGCCTCTTTCTTTTTATTTCATCTCTTCTTTTCTTTTCTTTTTTTTTAATTTGTTTTTTAAATTGAAGAAAAGAGATATTAAAGAAAAATTCAAATTTGAGATATTATCACTAAATTTGAAGTATTAACATTAAATTTAGAATGATAAAATCCTTTTTTAAGTGATATCATCCCTAAAGGGTTAACCTTCCACCCCTAGGTTTTAGTTTTAAATCCAAAAATAAATTTTGAGACATTAAAAACTAAATATTAACTCATAAAAATTTAACAAAAAATAAAAAATAAAAACAAAATAAAATCTAGCAGGATTAGGAAAAGAGATTTTTCTACAATTTTTTTTTTTTTTTTTTAGTAAAGCCACGTCAGACTTTAGCAGACACTTATTTGATTCTTGGCAGCCTGATAGCAGAACTCCTCCAGTTGACCCAAAAAGAAAACAACGACGAAGAAGAAACTTGTCCAGCACCCTTTCTTATTCCAAAGGCTATGGCATTTTATGTGGTTACTGCCATCAAGAGTTTTGAAAAAAAAGATTGGTCCAATTAGAGGAAGTTAACTTTAACGATATTTGCCATGGTTTTATTCTACTTTTAATTAACCTTTCTAACACGGCACTTTGAAAGCTAGCAATTTGGGACCTAGCTCAGCAAGACTCAGAAAATACGTTTATATGTGGTAACTTGCTTGCAGGCCAGGTAACTGAATGCACGATTCAAAGTCCCTTCAATTTAGCACTAGATTAATGCACCATCAAAGTGATTTATATAATCATGATACCATTTTTAATTAAATGTACCATAGTTAGGGTTAATTAAAAGTCAAGGTCAAGTTTCAACACCCACAATCTAATGGAATTCCTGATGTATTAATTTGGCTTACGAATAATATATATTGATGGTAGAAAATTACATACTACATACGACATCATTTCTAAATTTCTCTATATATTTAAATACAAAAACAACATTGTTTCATCTATTATATATATAAAGGCGGTTAGCAGTTAGCAGTTTTTTCAAAACCTAAGACCTTTAACCGTAACCGCCTAGGTAGTTAATGGTTTTTCCTAACCGCCTTCAAAAGCGGTTAGACAATGGGGTAAAAGAGTAAATTCCTTTTTATTAATTGAATAGTAAGAATTTCTTTAATTCAATCTCTTAAAGCGTTGTGTTTTTTTTTTTTAAAAAAAAAAAAGAAAGCATATGAGAAATATGCACTATTAAAAAAACATGAGAAACTTTACAAAAACTTTCTAGAACTTCTACTCGTTTTGACACTATCCTTAAAGTTTAAAACTAAGGGTATCCATTAAGATTTTCAGTTAAATCTTGTCAAAATTTTCAAAATACCCCATTTTTTTAAAATAAAAAATATTTGCAAAGATTTTTCAAAAATATTGCAAATATGTTTTTTTATATATATATAAAACAAAATAAACGCTTGAATCTTTACAATTTTTTTATTTTTTTTTAATAAAAAACAGAGATATTTTTGAAAATTTTGACAAGATTTAACGGAAAATCCTAACGTAATGGGAGTAATTGAAAGAAATTGAAAATTCGGTATCCCTAATAAAAGGTTTTTAAACTTTAGATGGTAATTTCAAAACGCGTGCAAGTTTAAGAAAGTTTTATGAAATTTCTCCTAAAAATTATGTATTTCTCAACGATGTTAGGGATACATGACATATTTAGACACTGAGTAGGAGGAATTTTCAGTTTATAAGATATTTTTGTCCCCTTAACAAAACCTTATTTATATATCCAATCAAATTGTGTGTATGTTTTTTTTTTTTTTTAACCCGATTAATGGGAGAATTTTATTGCATAATAAAACATAATACATTAGAGCAGCTATATATGTCATGCTATAGAAATAGCCAACCCTTCAAGGGTAACAAAACCAGCAATTATAACCATTAAATCATATTTATTAGTAACAATTACTTAAATTTGACTGTTAAATTTCTCTTAATTTAATCTTACGATCATATAATTAACACTCAAGTAAATTCAACTAGTGAAACATACTTATTAGCATCTTTCAATTCAAATCAAGCACTAGATCTCATAATAACAATCATCCAAAATTTAACGATCGATCACGATCGTTACACACTAGTGTTTTGTGCTATGTGTTCTGTGAGACATCAAAGCACCATATTGCACCTCTAGCTCCCTACAACCTACAACCATGCAGACACGTGTGTGCATATGTCATGTACATTGAGTGACAAAGAGAGTGGGAGATAGAGACCACATTAGGTAAAAGACAAAATATTCTCACTTTCCTAGCTTATAAGCTTTGTTTACTTATGAAATGGGTGTTTAAGCTCCGCTCATTCGAAGCTTAGGCAAACTCAAGCTTGTTGAAAATACCATTCGAGTTGATCTAGAAACTTGACAAACTTCACTCAATCGAGTTCCAGTTAGGTTGTTAAATTTTTTTAATTTGTGATCCGAGAGGAGTTCAAACTCAAATTATTAAACAACCTCTATACATTTATCTATAGTATAAATATACAATATGTAATTATACAAGGCATATTATACAATATAGTATATAACTATAGTCTATAGGTAACAAATTAACAATATATTATTATATGTTACGAAAGAGTAGAAACTATAATATATGTATAATGTGCGCGAGTAATAAGTCTAGTATAATATATACAAGTATTACTATAGTATATATGTTTATATATAATTATATACTAATATACTAACTATTCAATATAGTTATATTGGTAAATATGTTATAAGTCTCTCGGTCAACGCGCTAAAATTAAATTCTCCCTAAGTTTTTTTTTTTCAAAACTTTACTCCATAGGTCAATCGAAATGTCAATAAAATCTCTACCGTCAAAATTTTTTAACTACCGCCGTTATATTGGTTGAAACGCACCGTTTTAATGAAGCCCACATCAAACTATTTTTTGATCCTACGTGTCCACTATTGACACGTAGGATCAAAACAGTGTGCCTAAAAAAAAAAAAGGATCAAAACGGTGAGTTTTGGCTTACTTAGGGGTTTTATTGTTTAAACCCCCATATTTTCCTCCCTTCCCCAATTCAACGACAAACGACGAAACCCACGTAGCCTACAGAGCTCCCCCGACGCACCCACCGGTGCACCCAAAACCCACCGGTGGTTCATCAGTCCGGCGTCATCACAACCTTTTCGGCGTCACTCCGTCACAGGTAATAAGTCTAAGATAGGGGCTAGGGTTCTGTTGATTCGATTTTTTTTTTATTCAAAAAATTTTGGAAAAAACAAAGCTATTTTCTAGAATTGTGTAGGTCAATGGGTGTTTAGGAAAAGATTTGGGTTCGGTTTTTTTGGTTGCTTTGAACTTCACGGATGGGGCTCTAGAAAGAGCTTAGATTAATTTTTTTGCAGGTTGAGTTTCAATGGAAAGGGTGTTCTTGAGGAATTTTGTTATGAATTTTCAATTAATAAATTTCATTTGGGTTCCCTTTAGTTACTGCATTCTTGTTTTGGGGAGTTTCAATTTGAGAATGGTAGACTAAAAGGTGGGGTTTTCTTCCCCTTGGAGTGGCCAAACGATGAACAGAAAATATAGAACAATGTGGAAATTGAATGTATAGAAGGATGTAAACATATAGAACATTGTGGATGATGTTAAGAGTAATTATTGTTGCATGTGTGAAAGAGGTTTTTGACTTGCGAAAAAAAAAAAAAAAAAACAATGAATAGGAAGAAGAAAATTTTCGGGGAAGGAGACAATGAAGCCAAATTCTACACTGGGAAGTTGAAAAAGGTTTGTAAATTTTATTTTGTGAAACACATAAGAGTTTTGGCGGATTACTGCTAATGATTTAGGGTTTCATTGTAGAATGAACATTCAATGTCATCGGCATTTGTAATATCGTCAGTCAAAGAGGATATGAAACCTGTGCAGTGTAGGTGCAACGTTACAACCCCAATTATAACATCCACGACTATAAAAAATTATGGAAAGTGATTCTATAGGTGTGTTATGTATGACCATAAAAAGGTATTTGAATTTGGGTAATTTAGTGTTGAGAAATGGTTGTTACTTTGTACTTGTTCGTAATTTTAGTATTCATTGTCAATTTTTTTGTGTAATGACAGAAAGTTGGACAATGTCATTTTTTTCAATTGTATGATGACGAAACCTGTGCTCGTGGACGGGAGGTCCTACCTGGGTTGTATAAACAAGTTAATTCTCTGAAGGGTAAAGTGTCATCACTTAGAACCAGACTGAGAATCCAAACATAAATGTTGGTATTTTCGTTGGTGATTTGTGTATTGCTCATTTGTCATTGGTTGATGGGGCATTGAGGCATGGAAAGGTTGTATTTGGGGCATTAATGCATAACTTTCAATTACATGTTTCGTATCACCGGATTAGGCAGGCACAAAAAAAATTGTTTGACTTTTTACATTTATATAATTAAACGTAAGTTAGTGTTTATTCTGATTTGAATGTGAGTACGCTATATTTAGTGGTGAATTTATTACATAACTTGTATGTCAAACTTAATTTGTATACAAGAAATTAGAATATAGGCATAAATAAATTTATCAACATAAAATATTGTACCAAAATTACAGATTGCATACATACTCGGCACATTACACAAAATTAACAAAAAATGTTGTAACAAAAGCGCCACAATTGTCATACATTGTGGCATATTACATTTGTTGAAATAATGAAGATGCAGAAATATGAGCGGAAGCAATATAAAAAATGAACACAAAGAACTTTACGGATGGTTCGGTTTTAGACACCTACGTCCACCACTTGAAATACCCCTTAGGGTTACATTGTTCTCATTAACTTCTTTTTTTGTCTACAATACAAAAGTCTCAATTTATAGGGTAATGTCTAAATACAATTATTGTAATCAAATCCCTTTGGTTTTATTACAATTCCAATATTTGATTACCATCAACCCATAAATAGAGAATATTTGATATCAGCATAATTATGGAATATATGGAAAATATTATATATTTTTCATATATTCTAACATCTCCCTTCAAACTCAAGGTGAAATATTCTGGAACCTTAAGTTTCAAATCAGAAACAATGATGACGGTGGTGGAGGAGGCCAGGAACGAGCCATAGATGGTGGTGGTTGCCAGAAAAGATGAAGGCTAGCGGGGCGGCCAGCGACGACAACAGCTGGCTGGTGAATGTAGATGCAAAAGGGCTGACAACTGGTCAAACTCCAAAAGGGGCCGATAACGGGGCCAAGGCTGACAATGAGCCAAACTTAAAAAGGGGCCAACAACGGGCCAGGGCTGACAATGAGCCAAACTTCAAAATGGGCCGTCAACGGGCCAAAATCCAAAAGGGGCTGACAACAGGCCATGGCTGACAATGAGCCAAACTTCAAAAGGGCCGAGAATGGGCCAGGGCCGACTAGGCTAAAACATAAAAAGGGCTAGCTTGGGCCAAAACAAAAAAGAAAATGAGCCCACTTGGGCGGTTATTAGATCGGCGCACCAAACCTGACCCACGTGTGGCACGCATGGTGATGCATGGAGGAGTGTGGCAGGTGGATGTAGCAGAACAATGAGATTGTTTTAGAGAACACCTGACCCACGCGTGGCACGCATGGTGATGCATGGAGGAGCGTGGCAGGTGGATGTAGTAGAACAATGAGATTGTTTTAGAGAACACCTGAAAACATCAATGACGTTGATGGCAACAAGAAAGTAGTTCTGATACCATGTTGAAATAATGAAGATGCAAAAATATGAGCGAAAGCAATATAGAAAAGAAACACAAAGAACTTTACGGGTGGTTCGATGTTAGATACCTACGTCCACCACTTGGAATACCCCTTTAGGGTTACATTGTGCTCATTAACCCTTTTTTTTCTTTTTTGTCTAAAATACAAAGGTTCATATTTATAGGATAATGTCTAAATACAATTATTGTAATCAAATCCCCTTGATTTGATTACAATCCTAATATTTGATTACCATCAACCCATAAATAGAGAATATTTGATATCAGCATAATTATGAAATGGAAAAATTACGCTTTACCCCCCTAAAGTTGATGTCGTTTTTCAATTCGAACACCAAACTTTCAATTTTTGCAATCCACCCTCACAAAGTTCCAATTTTTTTCAATTCGACCAATATTATCCCAAAATTCTCATATTACCCCTAATTTTTATTTTTTATAAAAGAAAATAAAAAAACAAATGTGGGGGTACAAAAATGGCCAGATAGCCACTGATTTTTTTTAAAAAAAAAAAAAAAATTTAAAAATAAAAAATTAGGAGCAATATGGGAAGTTTTGGATACAATTGGTCAAATTCCAAAAATTTGGAACTTTGGGGGAGTAGATTGCAAAAATTGAAACTTTGGTGTTCGAATTGAAAAATGCTGTCAATTTTTTGGGGGGTAAACTGTAATTTTCCCTTATGAAATATACGAAAAATATTATATATTTTTCATATATTCTAACAACATTCATCCACTACAAGAAAAAAATAACGTCTTAAACAAAAGTAATGGGGGATGTGATTAGCGTTTAACACAATGAACTCTAAGTTTGTTAACACGACATCACTAACATCATCTTGGTTAGTTAAGACAACATCATTGCGTAGCACTACATCTTCGGCTCCTTAGTACACGTGTAGCCCTACGTGAACTACCATGATGTAACGACCCCGCTTCTGCTTCTGCCTGTGGTTCATGAAATATTACTTAGTTACTATTACACAACATATTGCACAGATATATGAAATGTATATTCTAAAAAGTATCGGTTTTACTTGTGACTGAGTCACCCTATGTGTATGAACACGAGGCTGTGACGACCCCGCTTCTGCTTGCGCCTGTGGTTCATAAAATATTACATAGTTACTATTACACAACATATTGCACAGGTATATGAAATGTGTATTCTAAAAAGTATCGTTTTACTTGTGACTGAGTCACCCTACATGTACTAACACAAGGCTGTGACGACCCCGCTTCTGCTTCCACCTATGGTTCATGTTGGGATTCCTAGAATGCATTAACTAAACATTAAGACAAAACATTTTCATGCTAAGCATTCTAGTATTCATATAATCAGGCACAATAATGACCATGACCATGATGTCCACCTCATACTCCAATACTTTTTAATCCATCATACTCCAAAACTGTAACAAATGTACCTAAAAACAACATAAACAAACAGATTGTGATCTCTAGAATGCATTAACCAAACAATAAGACAAATAGCAACAACAATTCTTATATTACTAGAATTAATGATAAATTAACAAATTTTGGTATATGAACTACATGTTGAAAAATGTCTTAGTTTTACCTATGCTTTAGTAACATCATTTTTTGCCTTATATTTCTTTGTTTTCGACCTCTTCCGGTTCGGATACAAAGGTAAATGACAACATATCTACTACGGGTTAGCTTGTAGGGGTTAGTCGGCTCATCTACAACTTTTCTCCTAGCAATCTTTGGTCTACCAAGAGCCCTTCCAATTATAGGTGGCAGGATTTCATCACATGAATCATTAGCTGGCCATGTCTTTAGACCTTGCATGCCATAAACTCGAGCTGCATATTCTTGCATGTACTTGTCCATCTTGTAATATCCATCCAAATATTCCTCTGTTTTTGTTTATGCATGTAAATTGCAGTATAAGCATGTGAGCAAGGGATCACACTCAGCTACCATCTCCCACATGTGCAAGTTTGCTGATCTAACCTGACTAAACGTCATGCATCGTACACGTGGTCGACCTCAAACTCTAATTCACTCTGCCACCGACTGATACAATTTCTTGCATCACTTTTTGACCTCTCCAACTTTTTCTAAATCTTTGGGCATATTGTGTATTGCATCGACCGGATTCCATTACTTTTTTGCTGAAAGTGTGCCATTATTTGCCATCGAATATCTTCAACAATTGTTAGGATGGGCTTACTCCTAGCTTCTTTAATCCAAGCATTAAAGCTCTCACCCAAGTTATTCAATAACATATCACTTTTGGTTTGGCAACTAAAAGCGTGTCTAGACCATGATGCCTTAGGTACACCACTAAGGTAAACGTATGCATCTTTTTCCATTAACAAGATCTTCTACATATGGTGGTCAAAGGCATAAATATTGGCTACTTGTGCAGCCCCCCACAACTCATCCTTAAAAGCTTTCCTCGTGTAGCATTTCGCTTTGAAGTTCGCATGTAAGTGCCAAACATAAAAGCGATGCTCAGAATGTGGCAACATAACATCAACTACAGTTCCAAGCCCCTACACACATACATTTATGCATTGAATTATATGTAAGAACATAAGTAGTTTATTACACCAAATACCTTATGCCTGTCAGAAATAATCCAACCAAATTCTCCTTCTGCCCCGCATAAGTCCTCTACTAAAATGTTAATAAACCACTGTCACGACTCTTTTGTCTTTGCCTCAGCCACAGCAAATGCAATGGAAAACATGTCGTCGTTGCCATGCTTTCCTATAGCACACAGCAATTGCCCCCCATATTCTCCCTTCAGATGACAAGCATTTAAACAAATTATGGGCAGACAACCATACTTAAACCCCTTCTTGCACGCATCAAGGTAAATATACATCCTTGGGAAGAATGCTCCATCTCTCTATACGTAAGCACTATTACCAGGGTTGGTACTAAGTATTGCCGACACGTATCTCCTTATGAGGCGATATTGTTTAGAATGGCAACCAAAAAGTTGATGCAATGCCTCCTTCTTCGCTCTATAGCAACGAGCAATGGAAACATCTGTGTAAAGGTCTCTCTTCACCCTCTATTGCAATGCATACGGTGTCCATGTGAGATCATCCTTGAAGTCCTTCTTATAAGTATTAACAAGATACTCAACATCGCATCTTGTGTTTTTGTACTGATTACCACAAATATGAATCGGGTAGAAAGTTTTAATTTGTATACAAATCCTCTTAGCATCAATAGAGGCATGAATCCTCCATGTCATTGTGCTTGTAATGGTAATCGAACCATTTCTGCACAGTATAAGTCTTTAGTGCCCGCTTGAAGGAGTATGTATCTGCAAACTGATCCCCAACTTCAAACGTTACTCGAATTTTCAAGTCATGTTTCTCATTGAACTGCCTATACTGCTTCTTCTTTCCAACATCGTTAGAATCACTGCCTTGCAAACTTGCAAGACCATCACCTAAATCATCAGATTCTTGATCCCCAATCTCGTCTCCCGTCTCACTTATGTTACAGTCAACCTTGTCCCACCAATGCACCGTTCCAGCCTTTTCTTTATTGACCTCATCAGTATCATAGAATAGGTCTTCATTCTCGCCATCATTTATTTCGAAGGCACTCAATAGCTCCTTGATGACTTCGACAATATCCTGAATCACTTTGGTCTTCCATGGCCTACCACGCCTTGTGTTTTTTGTACCTATTTCGGGCACAGTGTACACACCAACATTAACATTTTCTTCTATACCGACATTAGCATTGTCCTCTTCATCTTGCAAAATAGGTTGAGCATTCCGTGTTTTTCTTCGTTTTTCTTCTTATTCTTCTTACTAAAAAGTAAAAAAGAACAAAAGGATAACAACCACCAGAATTCACAAATGAACAACAACAAACATAATATATATGTGTGTGTGTGTGTGTGTGTGTGTGTGTGTGTGTGTGTGTGTAACTATTGCTACCAAAACCGAAGAAAAAAAATAATAAAAAAAAAAGCATATAATCAAGTGTATCTTCCATTGTGGAGGTCCTTCACTTGGCTGCTTGATTGGTTTGAGTTGTTTCGTCGGTGTATATCCATTGTTTGCTTGCTTGCTCCCCTGGAAATGCACTTGCGGTGGAGGTCCTATGCTTGGCTGGAGTCCTACCAGAAAGTTGTTTTCCTTCCTCTTCTTGAATATATATATATATTGTATTCACTAAGCATTCTCAATCTAAAAGAATAAACTAAACATCAATTACATTAAAAGAATAGAATGTAACCTCCTCTACTGGTGGTCGGTTGTTTGCTTTCTTGCTTGCTTGGAGATGCACTTCCGGTAGAGGTCCTTTGCTTGGTTTGAGTCCTAACAGCAGTTGCTTTCCTTCCTCTTCCTGAAAAAAATTAAAAGAATTAAAACAAATTGTATTGATTAACCTAATCTCAATTTAAAAGAATAAACTAAACATAAATAAAATGAAAAGAATAGAATCATGTGTATCTCCTCGGCTGGTGGTCGGTTGCTTGCTTGGAGATGCATAGTCAGTGGAGGTCCTTTTCTTGGATGGTGTAACCGTACGGTCAGTCCTAGTTTTAACCTGTGGGCTTTTACAATTTCTTGATTAAGAATTTTCACACTTTCCATCTTGTCCTTCTCCATCTCAATCTTCGCAGGTAGCCCTAGATATTTCATCCACCCCACCACCCCCTTCTCCATCTTGTGCTTCACGAGCTTCAAGAAAAAAAATACTCCTCTATCATTACAACATCGTCTACCATATGTTCAACATATAAATGAACAACTTCTGATTTGTAACTATCAACAATGTTTAAAAAAATCTACAACGTCTGCATCACTATTCAAATGTATCACTTGATCATGATTGTCACCAACATTATACCAACAGTTAAAGTCGTTCAAGTATCATAAATCACAAACCAGCTCTTTAACTTTCCAAACACTCAAATAGTCAACATCATACTCATTTACTTGATGGATGTCATCACCAATGTACATAAATGGGGTAAGGTACATTATCCCACCATGGTGGATGTTTATATTTGTAACGACCTAGGGAAAGGTGCTAACCACATCTGCGCTATCACCCAAAAAAAATTAGTCAATTTGGAACTTCCCAAGAATTCATTATAGAGCCCAGTTTCACCTAGTAACTAGGCAATGTCGGACTTAGCACCCATGACTATCATTATAAACCACCCACTCTATGCGGGCTTCTTCTCATCTTCCCAATATGGGATCAAGGTATTATAATATTGACAACCATATCTGTGAGCATATGAAAGAGTGTAAGAAAAAAAAATTTCTAGAATGAATTTAATGGTATCAGAGAACAAAAAAACCTGCGGACAAAATGCATGCTCTTTTATGTCTATCTTTCATAAAATAATAATAATAATAATAAAAGTTGCCCCGATTATTACATTAACTCCTTTCACTTGGGAGTTAAATTCTCCAACAATATTTCAAAAAAAAAAAGAAGAAAAAGAAGAAAAGACCAAGTTATCTGCCACAAAATTACCAATATGAAATATGAATCACAATAAAAGTCTTATTATGACTAATATTATCAAAGCAATACTCGGCCGGAGAGAGTGGAGTTGGTGCACTCCATGTGCATTATATATTTTCAAAACTGCATGAAAGTTTGCATGTATATGTTTTCTCTATGTGCATTGAAACGTGATAAATAATGGACAATCACCCAACCCATGTGCCATAAATACCAAACTACCACCCCTTCTTTTTGTAATTATACACAACCCTCTCTATGACCCACAACCAATTGTCAAAGGACAAGTTAGTCCACTCATACCTTCTGCCTATTATGGACAAAGTCACTAAGCCTAAAAAAGTTTACAATTAATAATGGAATAAAGTATCGCTAACTTGTCTCATTCTAGGACCACAACCAATATGGACCACAACTAAAAAGTTCCAGAACCACAACCAAAAAATTCCATTATGACACCCACTGCCAATCCTTAGCAATAAAGTATATATAAAATGCAATAAATTATATATAAGATTCCAATACAACCAATTGTCAAAGGACTATATATAAATCCAACACAGATTTGACAAAAAGCTTGGGGATGGGGGTTTCAACAATAAAGCTTCCAATACAACAAAAAGCTTTCATCAATAAACATAATAGGCTTACATAACTTGTATTACCAACAAAACCCACAAAAAATTCCAGAAAATACCTTCGTTTTTTCTAAAAATTTTTGAATTAAAAAAAAAAAAAATGAATCAATGGAACCCTATCACCAATCTCGAACTTCTTACCTGTGACGGAGTGACGCCAAAAAGGTTGTGACGACGTTGGACTAATGAACCGCCAGTGGGTTCTGGGTGCGCCGGTGGGTGCGTTGGGGGAGCTCTGTGGGCTGCATGGGTTTCATCCTTTGTCGTTGAATCGGGGAAGGAGGAAAAAAATTTGGGGGTTTAAACAATAAAACCACCAAGTTAGCCAAAACTCACAGTTTTGGCTAAGTGAGTTTTGATCCTACGTGTCAACAGTGGACATGTAGGATCAAAAAATAGTTTGATGTAGGCTTCATTAAAACGGTGTGTTTCAACTTATATAATAACAGTTAAAAAATTTTGACAGTAGGGCAGTTTCCTTTTTTTAATTTACTTATAAGGTCTTTAAGAAATTATTTGTAATTACTAACTAATTTCCTTCTCTTCACGCACTTCTTAACTCGAGCATAAACAAAAACCTAACCATAAGATATAGGAAGAAGTGCAGTCAAATAGATTTTTATTTTTTTTTTATTCAACCATATTTTCGCATTATAACATTGAAAAAAACTATTTGTAGAATAGAAGTAATAAGTATTATAAAAATTATAACAAAAATTAAGGACCCAAAATGGAATCTGAAGCACAAAACTACATTAAAAAAAAAAAAAGACTATTAGTATTTAACATTCCCCGCTACATTATTTACCATTTTCTTTTAACACGACCCTTGCAAACACAATTTCCAAAACCAAATCAAAATTAATACTAATTTAATAAAAAAATAATTGACTTTTTCATATATTTTTCTCAATTCCAATAAAATTCATATGTATAGGAAGTAGTCATATCAATTAGATATTAAATTTTCAGAAAAAAAAAAAAAAAAAAAAACTTATGGAGAATTTAATTTTGGCGCATTGACCCAGGGACTTATAATATATTTACCCTAGCTATATTGTTATATACTAACTATTAATAACTTACTAGATATGTTAGTTTATGAACTAACTAATTAACATGTTATATATATATATAGTAATAATATTATCAAAGTATTATAATTAATATGTAATATTATATTTACTTAGAATAGTTAGTAACTAAGTAACTTCTTTCTTTTTTTTAATCAAAGTGACCTATAGACTATAGTTAACTGCTTAAACTATGCTTACATAGTTAGTTAGTTGCTTAGTATTATTTAGTATATATTAACCAACTAGTTAATAACTTAATATGTTAGTTAATACTAAGTTCTTATATGTTTATACACATATATAAACATGTTTGTTTATAGGAGCTAAGCTCGTTAGCCTTAATCTAGTTGGGAGAGCAAGTTGGGTCAAACTTTATATGAGTTAGGCTCACACGACTTAATTGAGTTTTGTTGAGCAAGTTGGATATGTGTCACTTAATAATCGGGCGAATTTCTACAATCACAAATATATCAAGCAAGTTTTCGAATATACTGATTTATGGCCCTACTTAGAATGCTTGAGCAAAACCATTTTTATAGCCTTACCTAGCTCTCAAGCCCGATTTTCCAATAGCTTGGACTTTTTGGTTTTCAACTGGAACACAATTCTCTTAGGCTTTTCGATTATAATAGTAACAAAAATGGTGCCATCCTCATATTTATTGGAACAAAAATTAAAGAATTCCTACGATCCATCATCTAAAAAGTAAAGTGTCATTTAAGCATGTGAAAAGCATATACTTGGTTATTAACGCTATTAAAAGAACAAGTTATTTTCACATGGTAAGAGATATGTCACTTTTTTGGAGAGTGAGTTATAAGAAATCCTACAACCTGGTATGTAGGAAATTTTTATCCATTTAAAAACCAAAAATTCTTACCAACTGGTCTTTGCTTATTATATATAACCCAAACAAACTTAAGCCTAAATTAGACATTCGTGTGTCATTGTAAATACTTTGTGTGTGTTTGAATGAAATACTTTGAGTGTAATTTGACATTAGGGAACTTCAAAAATTCTTTTAGTACTTGAAAAGTTGCGTAAAAGCAAAAAGAGATTAGTTTGGCAAGAAGCTTAAAAATGAGATTTTATTTTTCTAAAAAGCTCTTTCAAGCCTTTTTTTAAATTTATTTATTTATTTTTCAACACAATCTCAAACAGTTTGTTACTCTCTTATAGTTTCACACTTTCTCAATTTCAACGTTAATACCTTTTTTTTTTTTTTTTTTTTTTTTGTTATTTTACTGTCTTCCTTTTATATATGTCTTCTTTCTGGTCACCATCAGCAATGGTTCCCCAGGACTTTATATCTTTTACTCGTTCAATATACAAGGCTCGTATGTCATACCTTACCTCATAGATCCGGACCACACTGGCTATTCTATTCAAATTATTAGATCCGGACCACACTGGCAAACACACTACTTTCTGTACTAAAATATTAATTTACTTCGAGCCGTGTAGGCCTAAGACCCAAGTTAGACCCGGAACTCACTCAACTTGAGCCATAAAATATATATATATATAAACTCTGGATGCACCCATCCCATCATGGTTATTACCGTCCTAAGAAGGGCCAATTTTCCTTTTTCACTTGAGATTTGAGGGCAAAATTTGTCTGTATGTGTGTCGAAGATCAAAATCACAGATTCACAGGGGTGTTTGAAGATCAGAAAATTTTCCGTATAAAACAAAATGCTAAAAAGGAACAAAAAACATAAACCCTAAGCAGCTCAAAAATGCACCCGCGCAACACTTTCACCAACGGCCTCTTCTCCCACAGCCGAGACTTCCTCCTCTGCCGCGATTCCTCCTCTCCCACGATTTCCTCCTCTCCCTCGAGTCCCTCCTTTCCCATGATTTCCTCCTCTCCCTCAGCCCCGAAGCTTGATCTATCCAGCTTAAGCCCTAGTGACTGGACTCCCCTTCTCTTCTTATGCTGCACTTCGTCGTCGTCGTCGTCTTCCTTGTACTTGGCTGAGCTTCTGGAAGTGAAGGAAATCTCTCGTGATCCTCCCGGTCCAAATTTAACACCACGTGGGGCACCAGAAGGCGGCTGATCATGTTTAAAAGCTGCTAGTCTCTCTCCAATAGGAAGAACGTCCTCGTTCGCAAGTGATACATCGTTCCATAATGCGTCTGCATGTCGCCCATCCTTAACTTCATACAATCTAAGAATTTCAAGAAAAATAATCATCAGTCGCACAAAAAGTTTCCAAGATTTCACTTTTGATAACGATACAAAGGATCCAAGCACCCTGGTTTAAACCCTTCAACACACGCTCAAGATACACAATATGGAGGAGTAAAAAGAAAATTCAATAAAACACAACAAAATGACAGATCTATCTAACCATACCTAGAAAGGCAACACAAAGCAAAAATATGCCACAAAGTCTCACCTTGGAACTCGTGCTTTCTTTGTTTTTCTTTCGTCATTGTCAAGTTCGCCATCTGACGACTGAGATGCTGCCGTGACATCAGAATCACTCAAACTCTGCTCTTCATCCTCCATAACAGGTTCAAAATGTTCCTCCACTAACGATGGTTGCTTCTTGGCAGGCATAGGATGTAAAGCCAGATACTCGCGGGAGGACTCATCAATTTCAAAGTCCTGGATACAAAATCAGAAACAAAAACATAAAATGGAACATTCTAGTGATTCAGAACCCATCCAGAAACAGATAATACATGAGAAGCCCTAACTCTTTACAACCGTAGAGGCAAGTAAAATTATTTTTATCAATTCCATATAAATTTCAGCCTATGCTAAAATTACTTCCTTCTTTTTTTTGGTTCACCCAATATTGAAGATGAGGATTAGATGTTGAAAGCATGCATTTTGAAACATTTTATTAAACCGTTAAAAGCATTCCATAATAATCACCAAAATCTGGCTTTTGTGTGTCCATATATTGGTTAAGAGAAATTTTATTAAAAGCGCAAAACGCCCCAAGTACACAAGCAGTATGCAACAGGAAGCACCCAACTAAAGCGAGCACAATTCATATATAGGTTTATGATTTAATAATATTCTTCATTAACAGATTCTTGATGCCACGGCGACTTCTAAGCTCAAGAGACATTTGGTAATCATTGTACAAAGTTGGTCACCATAGAGACATTTTTTTATAGAAGAGGTTAGACAAAAAAAAAAAAAAAAATCTAAAAAGAAAAGGAAAAGGACATCCACAAAACAGCACTACCAAAATGATCTCATTATCATACCTTATTTGTAAACAATTCTGCAAACCGCTCATCTTTGAGTATCTCAGCGCTAAGTCCTTTCTTTTTCTTTGATTTCTTTTTAGTCTCATTCTCATCAGCATCTTTCTCCTCGTTTTCTGCTTCCTCATTTTCAAGAATACGAGCTGCAAGATTCCGGTTAACCTTGGGTAGTTTCCTCCTAATCTGCAGAAACATAAGGAACAGAAATGAAAGGCATAAGAAATCAGAATTTATTAATCAGTCCTTCAATCTAACTCCTACACAATTTGAGAGTGCATGATAAACTTGATGTCCATAAAAAACTCATTAAAGATGTTCCCAACATGACCCTAAGCCCATCCCATTTCACCTCTACTCCCAATTGTCCACCTCTACTAGATCTCAAACATATCTTTAGGTTTAGAGATATTTAATAAATTAAAATCACTATCAATAATCTTTGAGCAATAGTGCTCTGTTTGTCAGCAGGCACCAGCAACACAAATAAAATTTGCAATTTCAAAACCGCCATTTCATCCAAGACTGCCACAAAATGCCAAGTTCTCATTTTACCCACTATGTTACTCTGGAAATCAAATGGAACACTGAAGACAATCTAGGATTGCAAATGCTATATCATTACTGTGATCATAAATAGTGTTATTGAGGGGA
Source organism: Corylus avellana (assembly GCF_901000735.1). NCBI lineage: Eukaryota > Viridiplantae > Streptophyta > Magnoliopsida > Fagales > Betulaceae > Corylus > Corylus avellana. The sequence continues at coordinate 8,264,130 of NC_081549.1, read as the reverse complement.
AAAAAATAGAGATCATTTTTTGAGGTTGTCAACTCTTTCATATGCCTACAAGTAGGCAAATGCCATCAGCAATTGCAATGACAATGTTTCTTAGTATTTAAGCAACCAAAGAACTCCATGTGCCATTGAAGAAAATAATCTACTGTGTCAATTTAAGGCCACAAGATATCATTGCAAATTTATCTTAAACAGTCAATAGTTGGAAAGAAAAGAATAAAGAAGAAACCAACCAAATTCATTGTGTCTTAAGCTGAAGCAAGATCATATTTATGGTCAGCAGACACTAAAAGAAAGAAATTTTATGAAGTGGACAAGGGAGAAAAGCACAGATACTTAATCTTCCTTAGAACTAAACCTTCAATGTATACCAATAACATAGTGGTGTACACAAACCACCATGATAGATTCATGAATGCATTCATTTGAGAAACAATTGTATAACCATGCAATATTACCGTAATATGGCCTACATATTAAATTGGTGATAATATGCAAAGTATGAGCAGCTATATTTAATGAAAATACTCAAATATTAGATGAAAATAACTGACCGTAATACGAGATGCACGTTCATTTTCCAATTTCTCTCTCTTCCGCTCTTCTATGTAAGCATCATATGCAAATGGTTCCACCAATGCTTTTGCCTCCAGAAGTACAAAACAATAAAACAGCAAATTCCAGGTAGATTATCCAGAAAGTCACAATCAACCAACTACATTAACTATATTGAGCATGAGAACCTTTTCTTTTCTTTTCTTTTTCATAATCAGTTAGTTGCATATACAACCGAGTCTTTAACCCACAACCTTTACTCCGTTCTTAGGAAGGAGGAAGTACCATTAGAGTTAAAGCTCATTGGCATGGGAACCTTTTCTGTTTACCATCGCGATGTAAATCGAACATCATGTAAGAGTTCTAGAACACAGAGAAATTCAAATCAATATTTAATATTAAAATTAATTTGAAAAATCATTGAAAGTTTATATAAAACATGATAAGTTCTCTCTTCCTCCAAACCATCAAGAACTCGTAATTCATCCAAGTCAGCTTTCAGGGCCTTATGTTTGCGAGCCAAGATGAAGCTCAGGGAGCCTTAAAAATGATAATAAGTCCACCACTATTTCACCCTGTCCACAAAGCCTTTAGACTTTAACCATGTATTCTCAAACTTAAAATATCGTTTACCACCTTAAATGCCTCCACAGTCAAGAAGAATGGGGAAGTGATATCAGAAGAGTCTAGGCAACCTCTTTTAAGACAAATCATGATATTCGGCTTCCCACTCTAGTGAGACAAGAAATCTATCAATTCTAGACGAGGGGTATCCCCCAGTTATTTGACCACATAAAAGTCCCACCTACCAGGGGGATATCCATAAGACCCTAATAAAAAATAAATTCTGAGAACTCCACCATAGCAAGGAAGAAAGAGTTCCTCTCAATCTTTCACTAGGAAAACGAGTGACATTGAAATTACCCCCAATGCACCATGAAAAGTTCCACCAACTAAGCAAGCCAGCCATGTCCTCCCATAAATACCTTCTAACACAATCGGAGTTAGGCTCATAGGCACCCACAAAAGTCCAAGAGAATCCATCTTCAACACTACAAAAAAAGCAGGCAACAATAAACTCCCCCACACATTCTTTGATTTTCTCCACTACCCTCCTATCCCAAATAAGCAAAGATTCCACTGGATGCCCCTCTTAAAGCAGAATAACACCAATCCACGTGCTGACACCCCTACAAACTACACACAACACAACACTGCTAGACATGAATGCCAATTTAAATTCTGGCAAACAAATAACATTAGTCTTCCACTGTCTAAGCAAGTTTCTAACTCTATGAGGCTTGTCACCCTCTCATTCGACCGAGTCACATTTCAAGTAATCAACTGTCTTAATAAATAACCAAGCATAGCCTTTTTGTGGAATAAATCCACCTCAGCTAGAAATACCGTCTTTCGAATCATGAGTGATGGAAAATGATAACCTTTTTAATTCTCTACTACCAGTTGAGATTTTCGGCTGCCATGAGGCAGTCAAGTGTCGGACAACCTTTTCTTTTCTTTTCTTTTCTTTTCTTTTCTTCTTCTTTTTTTTTTTTTTTTTTTTAATTGGAGAAGAGAGATATTAAAAGAAAATTCAAATTTAAAGTATTAGCACTAAATTTATGATGATAAAATTCCCTTTAATTGATATCGTCCCTAAAAGGTTAACCTTCCACCCATAGGTTTTAGTTTTAAATCAAAAAATAAATTTTGAAGCATTAGAAATTAAATATTAACTTATAAAAATTTAACAAAAAAAAAAGACAAAAAACAAAATCTAGCAGGACTAAGAAGAGAGATTTTTCTACAATTTTTTTTTTTTTTTTTTAATAAAGTCACATCAGACTTTGGCAGACACTTGTCTAACTCTTGGCAGCCTGATAGCAGAACTCCTCTACTACCTTTGTTAACTAACTTGGAACTAGAGGCCAACTCTTTCTGAGAGTAGCTCGCTTCAACAGCCATAAGCAAGGCCATGAACTCCTGTTCAAAACCCTCACACGATAACCCCACATGATGAAGGATTTCCTGTACTTTCAGCAAAACCTAAGTTGAAGATTATACCCCATTACTATTCTCATGCACAAACGAAGGGCAAGGGGTTAGAAGAGTGGCCTCCTTCCTAGAGAACATTTCCATATCCAGGCAAGAAGGGGTTAGTTACTTTAACAAGAGGGCAGCCTGTACAGAGCAGTGAGAAACTCTGACAACCCCTAACAAGCCCCGGCTGGATGTAAGGATCTTCTCTTACGTTATAGGAACAAATTTGGCCCTCAGATCCTCATTTTTCAAGCGAACACACTCCACCACATCATCTACGTTAGAACCCACTTGTCGAGTCAGACAAGGCAATCCTCCGGAAACATTATAGCCAACAACCAAATCGGAGTACCCAGAGTTGATGGGGACCATCGCAGCCTCATCACCGACAAATTCCGAAAGAAAGGGAAGAGAAAAGTGCAATGATTGGGCATCCGAAAGCTGCACCGTGGATGACAGACATCCAGCGAGGATAAACATAGCAGTTGCATCCCAAAAGATTATGTGCACCTCCAACATCGACATCTGAGTCATCGAGTGCTACCAGCGAGTCCACCAAAGGACCACTAGACTGCCCGGCTCTAGGATCTGGTTGCCCTGCATCCATGCCCTCTTGGCCCTCTTCCACAGCTAGTCTTTCCAGATTCCTCCCAAGCCCGTGTCTTTTATACGCACTTAAAAGTGGGCTTGAGATGAAACACTCATTTTACTTGCTGGGAAGAAGGTTTTTTCTTCCTTTTAGCCACGGCCCACGAGATGTGCTTTATCCTGCAGAATTGGGCTTTGGTTGGGCCCTCTTTGAATGCATAGGCTTCTTTTTTATAAGATCGGCATGATCCAATCTACTAACCCTTTCCGGCCTAATAAAAGTCAGGCCCTCATGCACTATGGCAAGAACCCTGTCCGCTTCCCCTTTCATATTCTCCAGCTGACTTCTCAAATTTTGTAAGGCCCCACAAGCTTCCACCTCGTCACTACCTCGTACTGCCACACCTCCATTTGTAGCGCAAAAGGGGGGAATGGTTGCACTCCTTCCACGCACAAAGACCTTCTAGGCCATAGGTATATATGGACACAACGGTCCTTGCTTAGCCCTTCCAGCAGAATGAATTGCCCGTCATACTATGCCCTCAAGGAACCCATATCAACCCAAACTTACTCCTCACAACAAGCTCTGTCAATGCTCGCTCCACTGTCACCATCGGCGCTGATGGGCACCCTTACGACTGCCCCGCCCTACCCAACACCTCCTCATAAGACCTACCGGTGCCACTCTCCAGCGTCATCCCCATTAACACCGAGAAGCCACCCACATCGTTCAACGAAAAAACACTGCACTGCTATTGAAACGACACTCAGTTCCTCTCACTATAGGTCGATGAAAGCCACCACCTTTCTTAGCTCACGGGCACAATCTCTCCAACCCCTCCCTTGCCCCTCCAGTATTACAATAAAACCACTCCAACCACCACCCCCATACTCTGCCACCACCAAATATCGGTCAGATCTCTTTGATGTAGATTGGAATTCAAGGCTTATCTTATCTTATCTTATCTTATCTTTTAGTCTTTTATTATGTTTCTTTGTTAGTTGTTTATTCTATCTTTTCTTTCAGTCTTTATTTGAATTAGATTTCTTTGTTAGTATTTTATTTGGTTTAGTTGACTTTCTTAGATTTCTAAATTAACTTTATTTCATTATTATCTTAGGACTAAGAGTCTTGAGCTATAAATATATGCTTATAACCTTTAACAATTCAGTTTATGATTATTATTGAGTTTTGTTAAATAAGAATACTTATAGTTGAGTTTCTTCTTGTTGTTTTTCCTTAAAGCATAGATAGTCTCTATTATTTAAGAAGATTTCTTTGATTCTTATGATAGTCTCACAATCTTATAAATATTTATCCCTTCTACTTGTTGTTTTTCTTATTCTCCACAATCTTATGCTGCATCAATCTCTTAGCTAAAAATGGATTATATACCTTGACTCTTTTCCTTGAACCAACTCCATTGTGACCGACAACCAAGCAGCACTCACTTGACCCAGAAACACACTCAGGATACCCCGTGACTATTTTCAACCAAGCATAAAACAGACCCGTCTATTCCTACCGAAAGCTCAAAAGCTTTAGCCTCTACATAAAACCAACTCAAGAAACCATCACAAACAATCAAACATTGTGGACTACAACAACGCCGACACCCCATAAAAACATAGAAGCGTTGACATGCACCACCAAATACCGACAGGAGAGAAAGAGAAAGAGAGAGAATTTACAAACCACATGTCAAGGCTACATTGTACATGAATTGAAAAATTACATTTCAAATACATGTCAATTTAATAGATTGGGCTGAAGGAATTTCCTTTAACCCAGTTTGGAGGAAAACTTTATCGTTCACAAAATAAGATATGCATATTATCAAGTTAATAAAGCAATTAGACAAACAACAAAAGAGTTAGATCATGAGGTGAAAATAGAGAGAGAAAGTAAAGAAGTAAATTGTTTTGAGATGCAACATCTTGAGTGAGATATCTAAAGCCTCATTACATTTTCTTCACTAGTCTTGACAAACAATTTTAAATTACTTAATGATCATTCAACCCTAAAGTTAAATCAGCAAAGCCTTAAACTGACTCAAGAAGACATCTCCAACAAACAACTTATACTCCATATAAGAAACCACAACAACACAATCATTTCCTGAAACAAGTCTAACAACTTTGACCTGGTTTTATGCATAACATATATGTCCCTTTACTAGCTTGACACACTCAAAACTATTTTCTTACAAATGTTTCTAATAAAAAAACATACAAGATACCCAATGAATGGAAAACAAAACATCTTCAACAAATATCAATATTTCTAAAAACAGCACACTATATCTTTTGTGAAAAATAAGGAATAGAAATGAAGACAGCCTTACCTTTTTATATAGCCGATAATCAACAAAAAAACCCATGCATGTAGGCTTGTAAGAGATTGGTGCCAATTAGATTAGTCAGATTCAACCTCTCAAGGTCTTCTCTTGTCAAGAATTTGAAGTTGTCATATATTGTTGTTTGTGCACCCTCCTCTAGCTCTTCCTGTAAGATTAACTCAGAGAACATCAGCTATGTAACTCAAGAAGATCTCAAATGAGATTGACCTAAAGCAGCGAATGAATCAAATAACATATGAAAAACACACTCCAGGTAAGAACACCACTTCGGGGCAGGTCCCAGAGCAGGTAAGAAATAAGATGGTATTTGGCTGCATTCCAAAGCCAGTAACATCAACCCACTGCCACTAAATGTACAAATATCATTTATAGTTCCAGCAATCGGCTCAATGTTGGCCATGTCTTCACCCTGAGGACAACAAAAAAATCAATTAAAAGCCTAGAATATAAGGAGTGATGAGGTAGACGCAGAACCCCTATTAGCCATATCTAAATTATTCAGGTAACACACAAAAATCGTCCACAGGAAAGCAATATACATACATATATAGGTGGATATATGTACCAGCTAATATTGAGACATATACTAATAACTGAGACAATGTGTGAAAATCATATGAAAAATAACACTACATGCAAAGGCTTTGATCTTATAACAGTTTCTAAATTGATATTAGTTTGCAGAGAAAAATGGAGTTTCATCTCCATATACGTAAAAATTACAAAAAGAGGGGCTAATGAACAAGAACCTTCTGTTTAGATATACAGAACACGTCATGAATTTATCACATTATAGTTATAAACAGTTAAACAACCTTGCAATACATGGAGGAATGATGAAGACTAAAATGTAACTCAAACGAAGACAACTAATGGAATTTTAAAACGTTTAAAATGTGGAGAGAGATAGAGAGAGAGGTAGAGAGAGGGAGGGAGGGATACAGCGAGAGAAGGGAAATTATAATGTTGCTAATAGAATCCAATTATCGGTTTAGGGTTTAGCAAACATAATATTTGGCATTAGATGAAGGGGACTTCAAAGCTGTGAATGTACAAAGGAAGCATGAAAAGTGGAAGAAAGGGAAGAGAAACAATATGAGAGACGATAGTGAGGAAGGGAAATCGAGTGTGGTTATTGTTGCGAAAAATAAGAGGCAGGGTTAATTTTCATAATCACCCCACACACCATATTATTATTTATAAAGAAGAGTTACACAATTTAGCTCAAACTCCTCGACTAATAACACAAACTTAACCCTATCTAAGGCAATAGATAGCGCGTTCTTTATCCTAATCTAACACTCCCCCTCAAGTTGGAGAACATATGTCATATAATCCCAACTTGGAACAAATAAATAAGTTGGAGAACATATGTCATATAATCCCAACTTGGAACAAATAAATGTAACTTGTCAAGGACCTAGAGCTTTGAAGAAAAAAATTGCCAATTGATCTTTTGTTTTCACATACGGAAGGACTTTCTCTTTATTAGTCAATTTATCATGAACAAAGTGTCAATCTACTTCGATATGCTTTGAATGTTCATGGAAACCTGGATTTGTGACTATATGGATGGCTGCTTGATTATCACAAAATAGTTTCAGGGGTGTTTCCAATTTAAAAACACTTTTCCATAAGAAAATTTCTGAACCATATAAGTTCACAAGATGTATAGGACATAGCTTGATATTCTGCTTCAGCACTACATCTCGCAACAGTGGCTTGTCTTTTGCCATTCCAAGTCACCAAATTTCCTCCAAGGAATGTGCAATAGCCCGTGGTAGATCTTCTGTCTAATGGTGAACCAACCCAATCTGCATATGTATAACCTTCAATACACAAATGACCATGATCCTACTATAAAAGTCCCTCTTCCTGGTGATCCTTTCAAATACTCAAGAATCTGTAGCACGGCGACCCAATTGGGCATTCGCGGTTTCTTAAGAAATCGACTTACTACACATACTGCAAAAAAAGATGTCAGGCTGAGTAATAGTAAGGTAATTCAACTTTAGTCCTAGTCTTCTATAACTGCCTGGATCATCTAACAATTCCCCATGATTATTTGTCAATTTCTGATTTGGATCCGTTGGAGTACTAGTAGGCTTGGACCCCAGTAACGTCGAATCCTTTAGAAGATCCAATGTATACTTTCTTTGAAAAAGACTTATATTGTCAGCTGACCGAGCCACCTCAATGCCTAGAAAATATTTAAGCGTACCTATGTCTCTAATGTGAAACTTAGTACTCAAAAAATACTTCACATTCTTAATTCCTCATCATTGCTGGTCACAATAACGTCATCAACATATATTACTAGTAAAACATACATGCTACCAGAATGAATATAGAAAACTGAATGATCTGTGACATCTACTCATGCCAAACTCGAGTAATGCCTAAAAACTTTCCAAATCATGCTCTAGGTGCTTATTTCAACCCATAAATGGCCCTTTTCAGCTTACAGACCTTGTCAGGCTCCCTCTAAGCAACAAAACCAAGGGTTGCCCCATGTACACTTCTTCAAAAAGATCGCCATGTAGAAAGGCAATCGTCACATCAAGCTGATATAAAGGCCAATGAAATGAGACAGCTAGAGAAATAAGTACCCACACTGAAGCAATTTTAGCAACTCGAGAGTATATTTCAGCATAATACACTCCATAAGTTTGTGTGTAGCCCTTGGCAACAAGACAGGCTTTCAAACGACCAATGGTACCATATAATCAATATCTAATAGTATAACCCAACGACAACCCACAAGCTTCTTATCATAAGGTAAAGGGACAAGATCTTATGTCTCATTACAATGTTTTTTTTTTTATAAGTAATGTTGCATATCAAAAGTGAGAAGGTGTGCAACCCTAGTAGACAGGAAGTAAATAAGAGAACGCTAAAAAAAGAAAAATTAAAAAAAGCTCAAAGAAGCCCTAGACCCACAAAACAGTCCTGCATTTACCCCGACTATTGCCACTGCCTCTAGCATCAAAATTAATGGAGCATTCCAAATTTTTAAGCTCGAAGACAGTGTATGGCAGTCATAGGAAGATGTCAAGTGGAGCCCATGTCTCATTACAATGTAAGGCAATCATTTCGTCGTCCATAGCCTTTCTCCATCCATCATGAGATAAAGCATCTTTAAGACACATAGGAAGATGTGAAGTGGAGAGTGGTAATAAAACAGGAATACGGAACAGATAAAGCATATGTTAGAAGAATGTATTAGGGTTTGAGGGTATTTTAGTCATTTGTGTATTCTTTAAGCTTATATAATAATATGTTTGAGGCACGCTACGTATGATGTGACGAGCCTCCACTTTTCTCAAAACCTACTTCATGCAAACCTCTCAACATGGTATCAGAGCCTAGGGTTTATACTGTTTCCTAATATTGTGTATTTTTCTTCGATTTCTTTTTTTTTTCTCCTTTCTCCAACGTTTTATCTATTCCTTTTTATCTCTCGCCCCCATCATCTTGCTGATTGAAGAAATATAAATTCTTGGGCTTCATGCCCGTGCTAGGAGATGGCGCCGAGCTCACTCTTACCAATAATATGATCTCACCGCCATCTCCAACCCGTTGTCATAGGCAGAATTGGTGTAGTCGTTGTCTTTGGTGGTTGGTTGGTGTAGTCGTCGTTGGGTATTTTTCGACACGGTTTGAGTGTCAATGGCGCATTCGCAGTAGTTGTGTGTCGTCGGAGGTTCTATGCGTTGTCGTTTGGTGTTTTCGGCACGATTTGGGTGTCGCCAGCATGTTATCGGTGGTTTTTGGCACTGTCGGGGTGGTTTTCGGCGCTGTCTGGGTGGTTTTCGATGCTGTTTGGGTGGTTTTCTGCACGATCTGAGTGTCGCCGACAAGATTTAGGTGTCGCAGCAACGTTTTGTCCTTTTCCAGCGATTCTCCAACTATTTACAAAGAAGAAGCTTGGTGTTTGGTTACAAGGATTTGCTGCTCGTATTCGGGATAAGGATATCCCAACCTCAAACCGGGATAAGGCTGTTCGCGTTTTGATTTTTCACTGTTTAGCCCGGTTCAGACACTGTTCATCTCGGTTCAGACCCAGTTCAAGCCCTGTTCAGACCGGTTCAGCCCAGTTCAGAGCGGTTCAGACCCTGTTCAGCCCTGTTCAGACCCTGTTCAGCCCAGTTCAGACCCTGTTCAGCCCGGTTCAGCTCTTTTCAGCCCGGTTCAACTCTGTTCAACCCGATTCAAACCCTGTTCAGCTTGGTTCTGACCCTGTTCAGCCCACTTTAGGTTATTTTTAGTTGACTTAAGTTACTTGCAACAAGTTTTGTTTCAAATTGGGTCTATTTTGGTTGAGTTTTTTTGCCTATTTCTACTTGGTAGTTTATTCTTTGGTGGGATCTTGTAGTTGTTGACCTTTAGTTACCACATTATGGCACCTAACTCCGATTTGATTACTTCTGCTTCTATGGGTCCGGCCCCTATGACACTTGTGAAACTAAATGGCAAAAATTATGTTTATTGGTCGCGATCTGTAGAAATATACTTGCGCGGGAAAGGTTTGTATTCTCACTTGGAATCCGGGAAGCCTTCGGATCCTAGTTCTACGAGTAGTTGGGACCAGGCCGACAATCAAATTATATCTCTTATGTTGAACAGTATTGCGCCCCACATTGGATCCTCGTGTCTTTATCTTCCTACTACAAAGGCAATTTGGGATCATCTCCAGCATATGTACTCTGGTACTGGGAACATCACTCGGATTTATGAGGTGTGTAAACAATACTTTGGGCTTGAGCAAGGTAATCAAACTGTCGATGAGAACTACAATCAGGTTGTCGCCATTTGTAAGGAGAGAGACATGTATCAACCACTCTCCACTAATTTAAAGAAAATGGAAAAGCAACGTGAAGATGTAGATGTGGTTCGGTTTCTACTTGGCTTGAAACCTGAGTATGAGTCTGTTTGTGCACAGATTTTGGGTGGCTCCAACCTCCCATCGCTTCCTGAGGTTTTTTCTCGGCTTTAGTGTGCTACTATTTCTCATCATAGTTCTCTGTTGAGCACGGAACGTAATGATGATCGTGCTGCTTTTATTGCTACTCGTGGTAGCTTTAATAGTTCCCGTGGTGAACGTGGTAGTCGAGGTGGTCATGGTTTTTGTGGTGGACGCAATTATTGGGGAGGTGGTCACATTGGAGGTCGTGGGCCTCGCAAATGCACTCATTGTGGTCATACTAACCATTCGGTGGATTTTTGTTGGGATTTACATGGCACACCATCTGGGTTTGCCAATCAGGTTGCTTCTCACAAGGATTCTCCAGCCCCATCTGGGCCACCGGTTCATTCGAGTTCAAATTTCGAGAATGATCTGATCACCATTCCGAAAGATGAGTATGCTCAGTTCTTAGCCCATAAGTGGGTTTCTACCTCTTCCACTGCTACTCTTGCTCAGTTAGGTACTGTATCTCACTGTCTTTTATCCTCCACTAGTGACCCTTGGGTTATCGATTCTGGCGCCAATGATCATATGACTGGTTCGTCTACTTCCCTCTCTGATTATCATCCTGTTGCTACACTTAAAAGTGTCACCTTAGCTAATGGTTCCCTTTCCAAAGTGGTCGGCTCAAGCACTACCCATCTGAGTCATGATATTGAGTTGTTGTTTATTCTACATGTTCGTGGTTTTCCTTTTAATTTGTTGTCTATTAGTAAAATTACAAAAACCCTTCACTGTTCCGTTAGTTTTTACCCTTCTTTGTGTATTTTTCAAGATCTCAAGATGAGGAGGATGATTGGCATAAGGCATGAAGTTGATGGATTATATTATCTGGATATAGCACCTACCTCGTAGCTGCGGTCGCGGTCCACATCCGCTCTTCAGTGGCATTATCGCATTGGTCATCCTTCCCTCTCTACGTTGAAGCATTAAGTCCCGAGTCTTCGTCATCAATTGTCTGTGCCTTGCAAAGCTTGTCAGCTTAGTAAGCATCATCGTGCCTCGTTTCCATCACGAGTTGTTCCTAGGGTTTCTAGTCCATGAGTTAGTTCAATCTAATGTATGGGGTCCCATTAATGCAGTGTCCAATAAATTCCACTATTTTGTTACTTTTGTGGATGATTTTTTCCGTATGACATGGTTATTTTTAATGAAAAATCGTTTCGAGTTATTTTCTATTTTCCAAATCTTTCGCAATATGATTAAGACTCAATTTGCTCAGAAAATTCGTATCTTGCATTCGGATAATGCTAAAGAATATACACCTCTCATTCTTTTGACTCTTATTTGTCTGATAAAGGCATTATCCATCAAACCTCGTGTGCTCACACTCCACAACAAAATGGTGTGGCTGAACGCAAGAATCGCCATTTATTGGATGTCGCACGTTGTGTCTTGTCTCATATGCATGTACCCAAACAATTTTGGACTGATGCTATTCTCACTGCTTGTTATTTAGTTAATAGGATGCCCTCCTCAGTCTTAGAAAGGACCTTTCCTCATTCTCTTTTATATCCTTCTTCATCCACATTCTCCTTGCCACTGAAGGTTTTTGGGTGTGTTTACTGTGTTCACAATCTGGGCCCTGGTTTTGATAAACTTGACCCTCGTGCTACCAAATGTGTCTCTCATGGGTATTCCACAACCCAGAAAGGCTACCGTTACTATAGTCCAGTCCTTCGACGCTACTTCACTTGCGCTGATGTTACCTTTGATGAGTCTCTCCCCTATTTTCTTATTATTACTTCCTTGAGCGACTCTTCCCTTGCACCTGATGCCACATCTCTTCCGCTGCCTGTTCCCCTCCTCTCTAATATCCGCCACTAATTATATTTAGCTAATATAACAATATGCCAATACTTTGATCATGTTATGCATATTTAATGTTTGTCAACCTAAGGGCATGGTGTATACTCCTAAGGCTATAGATTTCCCTAAGCAACGAGTTAGGCATGGCGTATACTCTAACTCTTTTCTTTTCTAAGGGATTTAGCATGATGTATACTAAGTTGTTCCTTAGAAAAGCATGTACTTTATGGAAATTGACAAACACATGAGGCCTAAGGCATGGCATATACTCCCGGTTCCCCATGTTGATTAACCCAAGAATCGCGATGTGGATTCTTTTGTTACTTATGTTAAACCCAGGACTCGGCCATTCAAATTAATTTAACTAACTAGTCCATACCAAATGCATATGTTGATCAGGCACACACATATGAGGATTCATGCAAGTAGGCATTAATCAAGTTAAATAGCACAACAAGATCATCACAAAGGCACCAATATTGAAATATTAACTAAACATAACTAGGGCTTCAATCTAGCCCTACTAATTAAATTAGCTACACATAAAATTGATGTTAATCATCTTCATAAAATAAAAGAAAAGAAAGGAAAATAATAAACCCGAGACTTGAACTTGAAGAGCCCATATTCTTCTCCTTACAAAGTATCTCTATTGTAGAGGCTTAAGGGTTTATTTATAGGTTTTAGAAGTCCTTGACAAAGTAGTAAACCTAGGGATTTCGTAGGGTTTTGAGACCTTTTACAATTGGGAGTTAGAAAACCCTAATATGGAAAGAGGGACATTCTGGCCGCCACTTTATGTGTTTCCTGCGCACGGGTACAATCGATCACAACCCGTGTGCGCTCGATCGCAGGTCTGCGATCGATCCTTCTTCTGTCATGCGCTCAATCGCTCCTGGCCTGATTTATGCTGTGTCCTCTTTGGTATTGCGCTCTATCGTAGGTACCCTGTGATCGATCGCATTGTCAGGGAGCTCCAATTTTTTCCATCTTCTCTCTTTGAGCCCAAATCATCTAGATTTACTTCATTTTCTTCCAAAAGCCTGCAAAAGTATGAAAAACCCAAAAAGGAATTAAAATGGCCTAATTAACTAAAACCAAAGGATTAAAACATGCAAGTTAAGGGCTGAAAATATGAATATTTTAGCACTTATCACACCCCCAAACTTACATATTGTTAGTCCCTTAGTAATACAAAACTAAAAACAGGAATGGAAAAATAGAAAATCCATCTTTCGTGAGATGTACGATTGCATTTAGCGTATGCAACAAGCCTTTTAAACCTCTAGGAACTCCCTAGTGGACGAGTGAAGTCTCGTGAGGGTTTTCCAGAAATGTTACCCACAAACATTATGCAAGAGTCCATGTTATTCCAAAACTTAAAGCATCACTCCAAGATCATGATTTTCATTCATAAGCAAGCTTAAAAAGATGAACGCCATCTTCACAATGAATTGGAATCTCAAAGTGCAATTACTTGCAAAGGACATGCTAAATCACCACAAGTTTGAAATTTGTGCACAGTGAATTAGTACAAAATTATGAGGCTTCCAATTCTTTCCAATATGCAATGTCTCCCTATCTCAGAATTCATTGAAATTCCTATTAAAATGACACAATGGCATTTTTTTTTTTTTTTCTTTTGGTCAGGTTGTGCAATGTTGGTTCCCTTAAGCTTTCTATTTGACCCTTGTAGCAAGTGTTAAGTCAATGACTTCCAAACCAGATGGTTTTAGGGCATTAGGTGTAAAGACACCCCTAAGGACTTATTAACTCGAGTCAAAAAGGCTACAAAACCAACTAACCATGACATTGATCAAATCCAAATTTTTCACCTTTTGACGTGAACACTCAATGCTTTGAGGCAAGAGGTCCACTTACTCAGTGAAAAGCCATCAATGATCATTTATTTATTCTTCTTTTTTTTTCTTTTTTTTTTCTTTTGTTTTTTTTTCTTTTCTTCACTATATATGCCATAGTGTCATCTAATAAGTCATCCAATTTCATCCAAGATGCAGAAACACACATATTAGACCTCATGTCATTCCTCACAAATTATGTGCTAATGTGCTTGTGTGATCAGATCAAACATGTGATTTTTCAACTATCCTCAACAAGTAACCAAACTAACAGATTCACTCATCAGATCATGTGTTCAAAATTTTAAGCTCACTGATGAATCCAAATCACAATTCTTTTTAGATCAACTTAAAATTCTAAAGCAAACATGAATATGCATAAAATTATTATTTTTTTTTTTTTCAAATGAACAAACAACAACACAAAACAAATAACATGAAATTGGGACAAAGTGTGTGTGAACATGTGTGCCCATACCCCCAAACTTAAATGACACATTGTCCCCAATGTGTCTAAGTAAAGGAAAGAATGTACCTGGGAGATGGTCGATATGGTCGTGGAAAGTATTGCTCATAGTACAGCCCCAAACTTGAAGTGAAGCACACTTGTCCTTGCAAAATAAGAAAACACACAAACAAGTAAAAAGGAACAAAACGAAAACTAAATAAAAAAATTTTAACTGAAAACACTTTAAACAAAAGAAAAGGATAAACTATGGGGTGCCTCCCATGAACGCTAAGTTTTACGTCTTCAGCCAGACGATGATCCCTTCTCAGTGCTGTCCAGAAGTAGATGCTTCAGATTGTGGTGGTGCATAAGGGGTAGATTGGAGTGCCAGATCTTCATCTCTTGGTAGCAATTTCACTTCGAGATTACTCTGTGTCCATTAACCTGGAATATGCGATTGCTTTCTGGATTGCGAACCTCCAACGCTCCATGAGGGAAAATTTTAGTAATAATACAAAGTCCAAACCATCTTGACTTAAGCTTACCAAGGAAAAGTTTCAATCGTGAATTATAAATCAACACCTTTTGTCCTACATGAAACTCCTTCCTGACTAGTTGTTTGTCATGATATGCTTTGGTCCTTTCCTTGTAGAGCTTGGCGTTCTCATAAGCATCCCGCCACAGTTCCTCCAGTTCATTGAGTTGTAGCTTCCTCTTGTTGCCAGCTTGTTTCATATCAAAGTTAAACTGCTTGATGGCCCAATATGCTTTGTGTTTCAACTCCACTGGTAGATGACATGCTTTCCCAAAGACTAATCAATATAGAGACATACCGATAGGTGTCTTGTAAGTAGTCCTATAAGCCCATAGTGCATCATTCAAGCGTAGGGACCAATCCTTCCTATTTGGGTTTACTGTCCTTTCAAGGATACCTTTGATTTCTCTGTTGCTGATCTCCACTTGGCCACTGGTTTGGGGATGATACGGAGTTTCAACCTTATGAGTGATGCCATACTTCTTTATCAAAGAAGCGAAGGCATAACTATTGAAGTGGCTGCCTCCATCACTAATTATTGCTCTTGGTGTCCCAAATCTAGTGAAGATGTTGTCTTGCAAAAACTTCACAACCACTTTGTGATCATTAGTCTTTGAGGGGACAGCCTCGACCCATTTGGACACATAATCCACACTCATTAGGATATACAAATAACCATATGAATTAGGAAATGGACCCATGAAATCAATACCCCATACGTCGAAGAGCTCCACCTCCTAAATATTTTGCATTGGCATCTGATTTCTGGATGAGATGTTGCATGTCCTCTGGCATTTATCGCATGAGCTGCAAAACAAAAAGGCATCCTTAAATACATTAAGCCAATAGAAACCAGATTGTAGTACCTTAAGTGCTGTTCTCTTGGCCCCAAAGTGTCCTCCACATGCAAACTGATGACAATGATGCAGAATGCTCCAATGCTCTTCTTCTGAGACACACCTTCTAATGATTTGATCAGGGCAAAATTTGAACAGATAAGGGTCATCCCAATGGTGTTGTCTAGATATAGACATCAACCTCTTCCTTTCTTGACTAGACATTTCTGGGGGAAAAACCTTGGCAGTTATGTACTTCACAATGTCTACATACCATGGAACTTGGACCTCAACTGCAAATAACTGCTCATCTGGAAACTTTTCATTTAATGGAAGCTCATCTCCTTCTTCCTCATGAAGTAGTCTGGATAGGTGATCTGCAACCACATTCTCACTGCCCTTCTTATCTCTGATCTTAAGATCAAACTCTTGCAGTAATAATACCCATCTGATCAGTCTTGGCTTTGCATCCTTCTTAGCAAACAAATATCTCAAAGCAGCATGATCAGTGAATACAATGACCTTAGAGCCAATTAGGTATGATCTAAACTTCTCCAAAGCAAATATGACAGCTAATAATTCATTCTCAGTGGTAGAATAATTTAACTGCGCATCATTTAATGTCCTAGAAGCATAATATATTGCATGAGGTACCTTATTAATTCTTTGACCCAAGACAGCTCCCAAGGCAAAGTCACTGGCATCGCACATGAGCTCAAAGGGTAGACTCCAATCAAGTGCTCGCATTATTGGTGCAGAAGTGAGCAGCTTTTTTAGTGTGTTGAAGGCAGTCATGCATTCTTTAGTCCATTCAAACTTGGCCTCTTTCCCTAGCAATGCACAGAGGGGTCTAGAGATCTTGAAGAAATCCTTGATAAACCATCTATAGAACCCGGCATATCCAAGAAAACTCCTCACCCCCTTTACTGTCAGAGGTGGGGGAAGTTTGGAGATGATATCTATTTTGGCCTTATCCACCGCAATGCCCTTGCTTGAAATAGCATGACCCAATACAATGCCTTGTTGAACCATGAAGTGGCATTTTTCCCAATTGAGCACTAGGTTGCATTCTTCACACCTCTTGAGAACATTCTTCAAATGGTGGAGGCATTCATCAAAACTAGACCCAAAAACACTAAAGTCATCCATAAATACCTCAATGGTTTTCTCTACCATGTCTGAAAAATGCTCATCATGCATCTCTGGAATGTGGTTGGGGCATTGCATAAGCCAAACGGCATCCTTCTGTAGGCGAATGTGCCAAAAGGACATGTGAAGGTGGTCTTCTCCTAATCTTCTGGTGCTATTGCAATCTAATTATAGCCACTGTACCCATTCAAGAAACAGTAGTGGCTATGGCCAGCTAACCTCTCTAGCATTTGGTCAATGAAGGGTAATGGAAAATAGTCTTTTTTGGTTACCTTGTTTAGTCTTCTGTAATCAATGCATACCCTCCACCCAATGGTTACTCTTGTGGGTATCAGTTCATCATCTTCATTCTTCACCACTGTGATCCCACTCTTTTTTGGCACTACTTGGACTGACCCATTTACTGTCTGAGATGGGATAGATGATGCCCACATCCAGTAGTTTTAATACCTCTGCCTTGACCACCTCCTTCATGTGTGGGTTGAGTCTTCTATGTGCATCCCTGGTTGGCTTTGCTTCGTCTTCAATGAAGATTTGATGCATGCACTTAACTGGACTTATTCCTTAGATATCAGCAATGGTCTACCCCAAAGCGGTTTTATGTTCTCTAAAAATTCTCAACAGCTTTTCTTCTTCCCCTCAACTCAGATTTGCTGCAATGATGACTGGTAGTGTCTTGTTTTCTCCCAAGTATGCATATTTTAGGTGCTCTGGCAATTGCTTCAATTCCAGCTTGGGTGCCTGTACACCAGAGGGAACAAGAGAGGAATTAGTAGGCTCAAGAATCTCGAAGGGAGGATTATACTTACTTGAGTATTTTGGAGAAGCCTCAAGGTGATGCACTGTTTCAATGACATCATTAGTAATATCTTCAAGCTCTGGCTCAATATCCTGCCTTGTGAGACTATGGGTGAGGGTGGCCTCCAATGGATCTTTATGTTGGTCCTGCAAAACTATCTCACTAACATCTTGGATCACACAAACATCAAAACATTCTAAATCTTCTTGAGGTAATTTCAATGCATCGAATATCTTGAATTCGATTGTCTCACCATTTACCTTCATACTCACAATACCCTTTTTCAAACCTATTGTAGTATCAGCAGTTCTCATAAAGGGTCTTCCTAAGATAATAGGTAAAGGTGATGGCATAGGGGATTCTTCCACATCCAATACAATGAAATCAGCAGGTAAAATAAATGTACCTACCTTTACCAACACATCCTCCAGTATACCTCTTGGTCGTTTGATGCTTCTGTCTGCCAGTTGCAATGTGATAGAGGTTGGTTGAAGTTCCCCCAATCCTAGCTTTTCATAAACAGTGTAAGGCAGCAAATTCACCCCTGCTCCTAGATCCAGTAGCGTCTTTTCAAAAGAACGGTCTCCTATCCTGCAAGGAATGGTAAAACTACCTGGATCTGTTAGCTTTGGTGGTAATTTTCTTAACAAGACTGCACTTACCTCTTCTGTTAAGGCCACTGTCTCATACTCCTGAAACTTCCTTTTGTTAGTGCA
The DNA here is from genome assembly GCF_901000735.1 of Corylus avellana. Classification (NCBI taxonomy): domain Eukaryota; kingdom Viridiplantae; phylum Streptophyta; class Magnoliopsida; order Fagales; family Betulaceae; genus Corylus; species Corylus avellana. Next base: position 8,245,473 of record NC_081549.1, on the reverse strand, counting down.
ACAATCCTTTAAAAATTTAGTATATGAAGGAATCTATTTAATTGCATCTAATAAAGGAATGTTCATTTCTACTTTCCTCAAGGTCTCAAAGATATCCCTGAGTTGCTCTTCTTTCTTTGGTTTGACTAGCCTTTGAGGAAAGGGGGTGCATTTACCTTTTCCATTTTATTTACCTTAGAAGTTGATGGTCCTTCTGGAGTTGCTTGAGGTGGCTCTTCAGTTCCAATGACTTTGCCATTCCTGAGAACTATGACTGCTTCCAGCTGCTGATGACCCCCTGGGTTGGGTATTATCTGGGCTGGAAATTCTCCCTGCTTTCCTTCACTCAGCTCCTTTGCCATTTGCCCCACTTGCACTTCCAATCTTTGAATGGCTTGATCAGTCTTTGTATTGAATTGTTTTTGATCAGCCGTGAATTGCTATTGTGAATTCATGAACTGCTGTTGGGAAGTCATGAACTGCTGTTGAGAAGCCACCAGGGTGTGTATCATATTCTCCAGTTGGTTCAGTTTTGACTTTTGAGTTGGCTGGCGTGCTTGTTGGGAACCTTTTTGTCCTTGATTGTTACTCCATGATAAATCAGGGTGGTTTTGCCATCCTGGCTTGTAGGTGTTGGAGTATGAATTATTCTTGTAGGGGTAGTTGCTTTGTCCCACATAGTGCGCTTGCTCCTGATCTGCAAATGAATATAAAGGGCAAGTTTCAGTAGTATGACCTACTTGAGGACATGTGGCACATACCTGGAATTGGGTGGCTGGCTGCTTGGGAGAGATGCTCTGAGTAGTCATGGCGTTTGCAAGCATAAGGAATGCATTCTGCATGGCAGCCATCTAATTTTGCATTCCGCTATTTTCTTCATTCCTACCTTTGCTCCTTACACCATGCCTCCTTTTGGATGGAAATTGTTGAGTGTGTTCACTCAACCTCTCAAAGATCCCTATGGCTTCCTCACTGCTCTTCTTCATCAGCATACCTCAACAAGCTGTATCAACCATCCCTTTGTTAGTATCATCTAAACCTTCATAGAAAATTTGTGTCTGCTCATCTTGAGGGATGTTGTGATGTGGGCACTTTAGAAGCAAGGAATTAAAGTGATCCCAGACCTCAAAGAACAAATCTTCATCTCGTTGTTGGAACATTTGAAGTTCCCTTTTAAGTCGTTTTGTCTTCTGGGCTAGGAAAAACCACTTCAGAAACTTGGTGGTTAATTCTTCCCAAGTATGGATGGAATCTGCAGGCAAGGAATTGTACCACAATTTAGCATTATCTTTCAAGGAAAAAGGAAAGAGGACTAACCTGAGTCTCTCTGGAGTTAGGCCTTGGACATGCTGCAACTTGCATAAATCAAAGAATTCCTTAAGATGCAAGTTGGGATCCTCAGTAGCTGTGCTTCTGAAGTGAGTCAATGCATTAAGGATTTGAGGAGAGATATAATAGCTGCCATCCACCTCCGGTTGATATGCTATGCATGAGGGTTGATGGAGGTTTGCTGGAACGTATGCCTGCTTCATTGGTCTCCTCACCCGTGGTGGATTTGCCTCTAATGGTCTCAGCCCAATTGGATTCTCTTGCAAATCTTCCATCTCAATTTCTTCTTCTTCTTCTTTGTCTCTAGGTCGTTGTCAAATTGTCTGCTCAATTTCAGGGTCGAGTGGAATAACGGTTGAGGCTTAAGATCCACAACCTTGCATCAACTGAATTATTTCTTCAGTTAGGCAGCTTCAGTACTACTGGCCTGGATACTCCCTAGAACTGCGCTGGATCGCAGGTTGGTGCGTCCGATCGCAGTGCGCTCAATAGCACCTGGCTGACGATTGATCGCAATCACAGAATGCCAATCCGCAACCTGCAACAGAAAACATAAAAGTTAGGGAAAACGAAAAATATTTTTGATTTTTGCTAACAACTAAATTAAAAATTGAAAATTAAAATAACACAACTAAAGAAAAATAATTTAAACAAAATTCGCTGCAATCCTCGACAACGGCGCCAAAAACTTGATGTGCAAAATATCTACCTAAATTAATAGGTAAATAATTGTACGTTTTACCTGTAAGTGCACAAGGTCAACATAGTAGTATATGGTGCAAGTACAAGATCATTCCCACGAGAATTGCTGAATTTATGTTTAAAAATAAATTCCTTAAGTAAAACAAAGATTAATTGCATAAGTGATGATAATAAAAGGTAGGGCTTTGATATCCACCACTAATTATATTTAGCTAATATAACAATATGTCAATGCTTTGATCATGTTATGCATATTTAATGTTTGCCAACCTAAGGGCATGACGTATACTCCTAAGGCTATAGATTTCCCTAAGCAACGAGTTAGGCATGGCGTATACTCTAACTCTTTTCTTTTCTAAGGGATTTAGCATGATGTATACTAAGTTGTTCCTTAGAAAAGCATGTACTCTATGGAAATCGACAAACACATGAGGCCTAGGACATGGCATATACTCCCAGTTCCCCATGTTGATTAACCCAAGAATCGCGGTGTGGATTCTTTTGTTACATACGTTAGACCCAGGACTCGGCCATCCAAATTGATTTAACTAACTTGTCCATACCACATGCATATGTTAATCAGGCACACACATATGAGGAATTCATGCAAGTAGGCATTAATCAAGTTAAATAGCACAACAAGATCATCACAAGAGCGCCAATATTAAAATATTAACTAAACATAACTAGGGCTTCAATCTAGCCCTACTAATTAAATTAGCTACATATAAAATTGATGTTAATCATCTTCATAAAAGAAAAGAAAAGAAAGGAAAAAAATAAACCCGAGACTTGAACTTGAAGAGCCCCTATTCTTCTCCTTACAAAGTATCTCTATTCTAGAGGCTTAAGGGTTTATTTATAGGTTTTATAAGTCCTTGACAAAGTAGTAAACCTAAGGATTTCGTAGGGTTTTGAGACCTATTACAATTGGGAGTTGGAAAACCCTAATATGGAAAGAGGGACATTCTGGCCGCCACTTGATGTGTCTCCTGCGCACGGGTACGATCGATCGCAGCCCGTGTGCGCTCGATCGCAGGTCTCCGATCGATCCTTCTTCTGTCATGCGCTCGATCGCTCCTAGCTTGATTTATGTTGTGTCCTCTCTGGTATTGCGCTCGATCACAGGTACCTTGTGATCGGTCGCAGTGTTAGGGAGCTCCAATTTTTCCCATCTTCTCTCTTTAAGCCCAAATCATCTAGATTTACTTCATTTTTTTCCAAAAGCCTGCAAAAGTATGAAAAACACAAAAAAGAATTAAAATGGCCTAATTAACTAAAACCAAAGGATTAAAACATGCAAGTTAAGGGCTGAAAATATGAATATTTTAGCACTTATCACCACCATCATCCTTATCGTCTACAGATCCGATGCTCCCATCTCCATCCGACCACTTGCCTATTGCCCTACGGAAAGGTACACGTTCTTGCACTACCCAACATCCTATTAGTCAGTTTGTTTCCACTAGTTCTTTATCTCCTTCCCTTTCTTGTTTTGTGTCCTGATAAGCGCCGAATGTTGTACATTCAAGCCCCTTAATTTGCATATGTTAATTCCTTAGCGTTGTTATTTGTTTGATTTTGTTTTGTTTTTGTGTTTTCAGGTTATAAATAAAGATGCAATTAATTCCATTCATTTTGGGCTTAAAAGCACACTTTGAGAAGACCTAGAAGATATGATTAAGCTTAACCAATCATGGTTAAGTTTAATCAAATAAAGGAAGAGATTAATTCGGAATTTCTCAAATTGGAGTCAAAATCGGATTGGATTCAATTTTGGATTCTGCATATGTCTCGGTATTTTGGCCATAACTTTCAGCTCAAATATCCGATTGAGGTGATTCAAGCGGCACTGGAAAGCTAACTCAAATTTCTACAAATCATTGTGAAATATCATTTTCCTAATTCGGAGCGCCACATTTCCAAAATTGCCCCGCAAAATAGGAACGCAATTCTGGGCGAATCCTATTCCGATTTGGACTTAGGTTTTCTTTATCATAATTGGACTTGGACTTAAATCTCCGAAATTTATAGGATTCCTAGTGCTTCTAGGACTCTCCTAAGCCCTATAAATAGGCCTCTAAGAATTGAGAAAGGACACACCGCTTCTAGAGCAAAATTCAGTAAAATAGTCTGTGGAGCTTAAGAGATCATGAGCAGCTAAACCCCTTCGTGGGGTGTTGATGTAACTCTATCCAAGCACAATGGTTTGATTGTATTTAATTTCTAGATTTTTAATTTATGCATGTTGATTGCATAACTATGAGGATTGCTACAATTGATTTATATTCTTCATATTAAATGCAATTGTTCTTCAATTTCAATATCAATATTTGTGAAATTCTTCTCTTGTCTTAGAAAGTATTTTACTTTTATTGAAATCAAATCATTCTTGTTTTCTGTGATTATGAGGATGATGGTTATACAATGGGTTTAATTGACATATGATCAATGGGATTTGATAGGCCATGCCTAGGGAAGACGGATTGTACTACACCCTAGTTTAGTGTAATTTAGGTAGACAGTCCGTGCCAACCGAAGATGGGTTACACTTATTCATTGATTGTATGTATCCTATTAAAGAATTTGATAATTTATACCTAGGGAAGACGGGTCGTACCGCATCTTAGTGGTTAGGTGGACGATCCGTGCCAACCGAAGATAGATTATGCTTATTCTTTAATAAGGTAGTTTCTTGTTTATTTATAACATGTATAGAATGAATTTCTGGGAATAATTATAATTAGCCATTGTTGTGCGGATAGAGGTGAAGTCAATACCCTACACTCTCTCTCTCTTATTTTAAATCTCTTTTATTTTCATGCACTTTAGTTTTAAAGAAAATCAAAACAAATCTCTTTTCAATTAAGTTAATTTTAATCTTTTAAATTTTGATAATAAAACCCCTGCAGTCCTTGAGGTTCGACACCCTCTCTATAGCCGTATCCTACAAAGATTCGTCCTATTGCGAGTGGTTATTTTTATAATTGATATTTTTGGTCACAAAAATACCACATCAATTTTTGGTTTCCGACGGCGCCAAAAATTGATGTGGTATTTTTGTGACCAAAAATGTCAATTATAAAAATAACCACTCGCAATAGGACGAATCTTTGTAGGATACGGCTATAGAGAGGGTGTCGAACCTCAAGGACTGCAGGGGTTTTATTATCAAAATTTAAAAGATTAAAATTAACTTAATGGAAAAGAGATTTGTTTTGATTTTCTTTAAAACTAAAGTGCATGAAAATAAAAGAGATTTAAAATAAGAGAGAGAGAGTGTAGGGTATTGACTTCACCTCTATCCGCACAACAATGGCTAATTATAATTATTCCCAGAAATTCATTCTATACATGTTATAAATAAACAAGAAACTACCTTATTAAAGAATAAGCATAATCTATCTTCGGTTGGCACGGATCGTCCACCTAACCACTAAGATGTGGTACGACCCGTCTTTCCTAGGTATAAATTATCAAATTCTTTAATAGGATACATACAATCAATGAATAAGTGTAACCCATCTTCGGTTGGCACGGACTGTCTACCTAAATTACACTAAAGTAGGGTGTAGTACAATCCGTCTTCCCTAGGCATGGCCTATCAAATCCTATTGATCATATGTCAATTAAACCCATTGTATAACCATCATCCTCATAATCACAAAAAACAAGAATGATTTGATTTCAATAAAAGTAAAATACTTTCTAAGACAAGAGAAGAATTTCACAAATATTGATATTGAAATTGAAGAACAATTGCATTTAATATGAAGAACATAAATCAATTGTAGCAATCCTCATAGTTATGCAATCAACATGCATAAATTAAAAATCTAAAAATTAAATACAATCAAACCATTGTGCTTGGATAGGGTTACATCAACACCCCACGAAGGGGTTTAGCTGCTCATGATCTCTTAAGCTCCACAGACTATTTTACTGAATTTTGCTCTAGAAGCGGTGTGTCCTTTCTCAATTCTTAGAGGCCTATTTATAGGGCTTAGGAGAGTCCTAGAAGCACTAGGAATCCTATAAATTTCGGAGATTTAAGTCCAAGTCCAATTATGATAAAGAAAACCTAAGTCCAAATCGGAATAGGATTCGCCCAGAATTGCGTTCCTATTTTGCGGGGCAATTTTGGCAATGTGGCGCTCCGAATTAGGAAAATTCTATTTCACAATGATTTGTAGAAATTTGAGTTAGCTTTCCAGTGCCACTTGAATCACCTCAATCGGATATTTGAGCTGAAAGTTATGGCCAAAATACCGAGACATATGCAGAATCCAAAATTGAATCCAATCCGATTTTGACTCCAATTTGAGAAATTCCGAATTAATCTCTTCCTTTATTTGATTAAACTTAACCATGATTGGTTAAGCTTAATCATATCTTATAGGTCTTCTCAAAGTGTGCTTTTAAGCCCAAAATGAATGGAATTAATTGCATCTTTATTTATAACCTGAAAACACAAAAACAAAACAAAATCAAACAAATAACAACGCTAAGGAATTAACATATGCAAATTAAGGGGCTTGAATGTGCAACATTCGGCGCTTATCATGTCCCATCTCTCCAGTATTTCCATTCCAAAGACAGTGCAGGTTGCATTATCTAACTCTGGTTGGAGGCAAGCTATGAAATTGGAAATGAAGGCCTTGCATCATAATGGCACGTGGGAGCGTGTTCCCTTACCACCTAATAAGAAGACTGTTGGTTGCAAATGGGTCGACACAGTTAAATTTCATCCTGATTGTTCTGTTGAACGGTTGAAAGCTTGACTGGTTGCTAAGGGTTATACGCAAACATATGGTATTGATTACGATGACACTTTTTCTCTAGTAGCTAAAATTCTTTTGTTCGTGTTCTTATTTCCTTGGCTACTAATCTTGATTGGCCGTTGTTTCAATTGGATGTCAAAAATGCCTTCTTACATGGAGACTTGTGTGAGGAAGTTTATATGGAGCAACCACCTGAGTTTATTGCTCAGGGGGAGTCTCAGGGCTTTGTTTGTAAATTAAGAAAGGCATTGTATGGTCTCAAGCAATCACCGCGGGCATGGTTTGGAAAGTTTTCTGAATCGGTATTGAAGTTTGGTCTTCAGAGATGTCGGATGGATCATTCAGTATTTCACTTACATTCTAGTGTAGGCTATATCCTTCTTGTGGTATATGTAGATGATATCGTTATTACTGGAGATGATTCTGGAGGCATTGCCCAATTAAAGCAATTTCTACAAGAACAATTTCATACAAAGGATTTGGGCAAACTTCGATATTTTCTAGGTATTGAAGTTGCTAGATCTCGAACAGGTATTAACTTATCTCAGAGAAAGTATGCACATGATTTATTAGAAGAAACAGGTATTTTGGGCTCTCGACCTGTTGATGTTCCAATGGATCCAAATAAGAAATTACTAAAGGATGAAGGTGAATTAGTTGAAGATCCTGGCAGGTACAGTCATCTAGTTGGGAAGTTGAACTATCTGACTATCACTAGGCCAAATATTTCATATGCAGTTAGCGTTGTCAGTCAGTTCGTAGAGGCTCCTCGGGTTACACATTGGGAAGTTGTTACTCGCATTATTCGGTATTTGAAGAGACAACCTGGTCTAGGGATATTGTATAGACCGAATGGACATCTTAGGGTTGAAGGTTTTACTGATGCAGATTGGGCAGGTTCTCCTTCAGATAGACGGTCTACTACAGGATATTGCACATTCTTCGGCAGTAATCTTGTAACTTGGAAGAGTAAAAAACAGACAGTGGTGGCACGATCTAGTGCTGAAGCAGAGTACAGGGCAATGGCTCATACAACTATAGAGTTGACATGGTTACAACACTTTCTTCAGGAGATTGGTTTCGTAGCTTTTACTCCTATCCCGTTATCTTGTGATAACCAGGCTGCTATACATATTGTATCTAGCCTAGTGTTTCATGAGAGGACTAAACATATTGAGGTCGACTATCATTATGTCTGAGACAAAATACTCAATGGAGATATATCTACAACATTCGTGAAGTCTGGAAACCAGTTAGCTTATTTGTTTACAAAATCATTATGTCGTAACCAGTTAGAGTTTATTTGTTCCAAGCTAGGTTTATATGATATATATACTCCAGCTTGAGGGGTAGTGTTAGAAGAATGTATTAGGGTTTGAGGGTATTTTAGTCATTTGTGTATTCTTTAAGCTTATATAATAATATGTTTGAGGTAGGCTACATATGATGTGACGAGCCTCCTCTTTTCTCAAAACCTACTTCATGCAAACCTCTCCACAATAAGAAACATAGTTAGAAAGGGGATGATATGTGTCGTAGGATCATGAATCATTTTGTAAAGCAATAGGTAACTCGGGCCAAAGGATGTATAAGAGCAGAATCTGCAGATGAGGAAGATACTGGTGGTGGCATGAACTGAACGGTCTATCTTTGACGTCGTGTATATACCTAAAGCTGAGGTCGAGGAACAGATGGAGAAGCGAAAACCGGAAGTGGAATAGGAATATTAGGAAATAGGACTGAGACTTAAAAAATGTGACATCAACAGACACAAAATACCATAGTAAGAGCAGACTATAACACTGATAACCCTTCTGAGTACGAGAATAACCTAAAAAGATACATTTGTATAAACAAGGTTCAAGCTTATCTATGTGAGAACTCATATTATGAACATAACAAACACATCCAAATGCTCATGGATATAAAGGGAAAGGACTTCTATCTGGAAACAAGATTTGATGTGGTGATTTTCCATCGAGAAGAGAAGTAGGAGTCTGATTAATTAAATAAGAAGCGGTTAAAACCGCATCACTCCAGAAGGACCACAAAAGTCATGAGTCTACTAAAGTATTGTTTGTTACCTTATGGACAAATAATGAAAGAGAAAGAATGTACTTACTTTGGCAGTGCTTAATAACTTTTTCACTCTAATTATATTGGATATCTGCTATACAATTATAATAATACTACTCTAAAGCGTTTGCAGTCAAAAAAAAAAAAAAAAAAAAGCATAATATAACAAGGCAACACCATTTCTATACATATACCATTTTACTATACTACTAATAGATAAAGAAGCTCAGGTAACACTTATGTTCTTTATGAGTTGCATATATATCACAAGGGAAACATAAAAGAATTGAGAAAATGAAAGAGAATCATTCATTATCATTCATGAGACACCCTCCAGTCTCCACTGTCCAGTTAGCATTCATTAATCAGAAGCTCAAAAACCATTGTAGAAACTTTAAGGTCCCAATGGCATCAGTTCTTTGCATCTTTCATAATTATTGATGTGGTATTTTCGAGATCAAAAATATTAATTATAAAAATAACCACTCGCAATAGGACCAATCCCGTAGAATAGGGCTATAGAGAGGGTGTCGAACCTCAAGGACTGCAGGGGTTTAATTATCAAAATTTGAAAGATTAAAGTTAACTTAATTCAAAAGAGAATGTTTTGCTGTGTAATTTCAAAGTGCATGAAAATAAAGAGAGTAAATATATGAGTGAGAGAGAGAGAGAGAGAGAGAAAGAGTAGGGTATTGATTTCACCACGATCCGCACATCAATGATTAACCATATTTAATTCTAGCAATTCATTCTATGCATGTTATAATTTAAACAATAAAACATATAAAAATAATTTCATACAATCAACGGAATAACATAACCCATCTTCGGTTGGCACGGATCATCTACCTAAATTACACTAAACTAGGGTGTAGTACGATCCGTCTTTCCTAAGTATGGTCTATCTAACCCTATTGATTGCATGCCAAGTAAGAACCATTGTATAACCATCATTCTTATAATCAGAGAAAATAAGAATGATTTGAGTTCAATAATAGTAAAATAATTTCTAAGACAAGATAAGAATTTTACTAATATTGAATTGGAATTAAAGAACAATTGCATTTAATATGAAGAACAGAAATCAATTGTAGCAATCCTCAGAGTTATACAATCAACATGCATAAATTGAAAAACTAAAAATTAAATACAATCAAACCAGTGTGCTTGGAAAGGGTTACATCAATACACCACAATTGGGTTTAGTCGCTCAAGATCTTCTAAGCTTCATAGACAATTTACTGAAATTTAAACTGTAGAAGGCGGTGTGTCTGTTTACAATGTTTAGAGTCCTATTTATAGGGATTAGGAAAACCCTAAAAACCCTAGAAACCCTCAAAAAATCGAAGGTCAGTCTCCCAGTCCAATTGAAAAACTGAAAACCAAATCCACGCTAGAAAAGGATTGCTGCCGTGCAATACACGCCCGAGTGCGCTCGATCCTTGGCCGCATATGCTCGAGCGCACTCAGGAGTAGCTGCGCTCGATCCTAGATCTAAAATGTCCAGCTTTTTGCCCTTTTAAACCCAATTTTCAATGGCTTGTCAAATAAGACCTGAAACACAAAAACAAAACAAAATCAAACAAATAACAATGCTAAAGAATTAACATATGTAAATTAAGAGGCTTGAATGTGCAACATTCGGCGCTTATCAATTATATTTTCTATGTTTTAGTCCAATCGAGGTTGTATTGTGGTTTACTCTAGTGCTTTAGAATGGAAGCAGAAGGATCTTCAAGGACAACTACATATTATTAGAGTCTATTTTTTAGATAACTATTTTTCCCTCTTGCATTCAAACGTGCAAAAAAAAAAAAAAAAAACCCAAAAACAAAAACAAAAGTTCAAGGCATATGTCCTCCCATGTCCCTAGGGAATTTGGGTCATATTCCTCAACAAATCCAATGCTCATCCATAAATCTTCCCATTTCAGTTCACATGGCTAAATTATGAAAGTGTCCTAAAAAAGGAGGGCCTCAACTTTATTTCTCCAGATCATTAAACTGAACTTTTGTCCATGCTTTTCAGGTAAAGAGAAATGCAATTTATTACCACTTTAGCTGATCCCTAACTCTGGGAAAATTCTTGATTTTCTTGGGTGCATCACTGAAAAATTTTGAAGGCTCACTTTCTATCAGAGAGAGAATTATAGCTAATCATATTTTGATCGAAGTCTGCTCATCTTGTTGTAATACGTCCTTCCTTCTGCTGTTGTCTGGTTTTTTGGGGTTTTCTAGGTATTCCTTGCTCTTACTTGTGAGCTTTCCACTTTCAATTCAAAGGAAATCTTAGTACCCTTACCTCCCTTCCTTCATCTCAATAATAGTACAAAGATAGCAATTTGTGTAAAAGAAATTCACATTCCATTTTTGATTTCCACATTTTATATCCAGCTGCATACAGTTGGTCAACAACTGCTGCAAGTTCAAATTTCCAATGAGCCGTTTACTGCCAAAAGTGCATCAATGTAGCCGATGGTGGAGGACTAACATCCATATTTATCATTTATGTAAACTTTTTTTGATAAGTAAATAAATTTCATTAAAAACCAATTGGAGCACCCAAGTACACAGAACGTATACAAGAGAAACACCTAAACAAAAAAGAAAAGAAAATCATTTATATAAACTCAAATTATAACATGTCAAAATCAAAGTTCTATAAAAACGTAAGACTAATTCAAAACAACTGAGAAGATTACCAATATAAACTCTGAAAAGTTCTTAAAACAAACTTGAAAGACTAATTCAGTCTAAAAGAAGAGTCATCATATTCCCATGCTTATTCCAAAACTTTGATGCACATAACCTTATATTAGGACGTGAAAGATGCAATCAAATCTAAATTTAGAGTCAACTATTATAGAGATAGAATTTTTTTTCTTTTTTTAAGAATTAAAAAAAAAAAAAGGAATATCGACTCTCAGAAACAGGTTTAAGTTCTGTCCTGTTTGACAGCTTAATAGTCACTCAGATTTAATGAGTCAGAAAACAATCTTCCCATCTTCCAACAGACCAGCAACGAGAAAAGGGTACTGAATATCAAAGAGATTTCTTAAGCCATTGATCAAAGAAAACAAGTTTGAAAAATATCCTTTTCTATAAGAGGAAAAACTTCTTACTGTTTCAGGATCCCATATTCTAACAACATTCTTGTTAGTGGCGATTAACTTTGGTTGTTCAGAATTCAGAGTACGATGCCACTTGATGTCCAATATCGGGCTGTCATTCCTATAGAACAATGACAAGGTTTTCAGCAAGAAATTAGTTTTAGCAAAGAAATATCAAACGCATTGGAATACAAACACAATAACCATGCTAAGCAAGTAGACTCACAAGAGATTCTTAACTCGCATAGGATAAGATGAACGCAAATCATAGATCAGCACCTGCATACTCAATGTGAAGATTAAAATCAGAACTTCAAAATGGGGATGATATCACACCAATGAAGAGTCAATTTAATATCAAAGTATAAAAACCACTTAGTAAACAACTATTTGAAAATTAATAGAAGCGCAAACTTGGTAGCAACATCAAAGAGAACTGTTTTCAACTTGTAAGATTGGACATTACCCTGAGATATTGCAAGAAGGGACTTTCAGGAAACGAAGGAGAAGAAAAACTGATGACACTGCCTCTCATCATAATCATCCTAGCCTTACCAAGTTGGGCCAAGTCTCACAGTCCCCATTCCATTGTCTCATCCTAAATTAAGTCACATGTTTCAAAATATTTCTTGGCCTGAATTAAATAATAATAATGCCCAAGGAAATCCTCAGTAATGTCCCTATACAACCTTTGTTTAGTAGTTCTTTAGACTATCTTCTTCATCTATTTTTCATTGCTCCATCTTCCAAAGGACAACACTTTTGTTTTACATTAGCAACATATGTAAGTCAGTTGACATGTCGCATTACTATACTTCTCAACCTCTCTAGTAAGAGGTTTACCTTAAGTCACTAATACCTAGTGGTCAAATTTTCATAGACTTGTGGTGCAACAGGAAAATTAGAGTGTAAATATGATTTCCATACACAAAGACAGTGTGTTGCCCCCTCTAGTGACATTAAGGAATGTTTCCACCAAAAACATTCGCTAGTGATTAGTCTATGACTCCTCTTGTAATTGCTGTCAAGAATCCCCCTTGGGCGAGGGGTCTTCTTCATCGGGGGTTTCTCAACCCAACTTCCTCTGCTGCGGATCGTTGCTGTTTGGTTGAGCTGGGTTTAAGTTGTTCCCAGATATTGCCGGCTGATCAGTCTCCTCTGGCAGATTGCGTAGTGATGGATAATAGGGAGGATGGTCTGGCTTCATCGTCAGCTAGTTGTGAGGGATGATGGGAAGCATGGGGATTTTCCTTCCCCTCTAGGTATTTTTCCTCCCGGCACTCCCTTGGATTGGGCTCTTTATTGTGTTAACGATATTTGTCCGGTAGTGGGGCTTTTGTGTGAGGGGAATGAGGATAAGACTGTGGCTCTCCTGGCAGCCAATCTAGCTGAAATCACTGCAGGTTTCTATTTTTCTCCAACCAATCTAGCTGGATTTCCAACATTAGTAGTCTTAGGAGCCACATCCTTCAGAACCACTGACCCTGCACCTATTTTAGCCCCTTCACCAATTCTTATATTACCCAAAACCTTGGCTCTTTCACCTATAAAACCCTCATCACAACAGCAGACACCAACAGCATTACCAAACAGAAATCACCTGAGTCCAAACAGTATGCACACAATAGCAGACACCAAACAAAATCAACGGACACCAAACAAAATCAATAGACACCAAACAGTTCAAAAACTTACAAATTTGCAAAACTACAAACAACAGTTCAACGGATCTAAAATCTTTTGTCTCAAGAAAATCACCCGAGTCCGGGCTCTAGTGAGTGGCGCTGTGGTTGAAGGTCTTCGCCGTCGCTGGGTCACGGAGGAAAAAGAAGGCGTTAGGGGGATCCACACGCACGGTTGGTCAGTGACGTTGGAGAAGAAGGCAGTGAAGAAGAAAGGAACGAGTGAGAGCTCAAGGACAAATGCACTAAAGAAACTGAAGCGCCAATGTGAAATATGCAGGTCACGGTATTGCAGGGGCATTTTGGTAAAAGGGGGGAGAAAGGCTTCAAACCCCTAGCGCTGCTTTTCACGTTTTTTTGCCGAACAATGGGATGGCTTCTGATGTACGATCTGCAGGATGTCATTCGTGTGAACAATGCCAATGCCATCTCCGTTGCCTAAAATCGCTCGTCAAACGGAGCCTAGAGCACCCAAGAACACCAACCCATCTCAAAAAGGCATTATCTTGCAACCACTATACATGTGAGAGCTAATAGTTTTTTTTTTTTTTTTCATCATACATGATAAAACGAGAAGAATAACAAGGAGGAGCACATGAAAACAGAATTGCAAAAACCCAAAAATTTGTGCGCATGTTTATTGTGTGCCTTATATCCATCACAAGATGTAATGAGTCCCTGAACATATTTAGAATTCGTGGCATGGTTTTGCCTAATTTTCTCTAGAGCGAGTTAGTGCAGTTACTACGGGAGAGTACTCAAGGCTTATATTGTTTAGAACTTACAGAAGGTGTTCTTCCACTGGTCTGTACTTCTATGGGCGGCGTCGCACGATTTGGAAGTAAATATTGGTGTTCCTCGGCGGCGGCGGCGGCAGCGACGTCATATGTTGGTTGTGGCTCAAGAGTGGCAGAGCTAGAAGTTGAAATATGGCGGAACGATATGGGAGGGTGAGGTGGTTGTGGCTTGATAGAGAGAGAGCTTGCTCTGGCGGGGTTTTTTTGGGTCCAAAAATGAGTTTTCCTTCCCTCTTGAGTTGCAATAGGAGCACAGGCAGGTGGTGACTACCACGGGTTTTTAGAGCTATGTTTGGTTATTTTAGGCTTTAGCTTGGGCTTTAGCTTGGTCTTTTTATGTATGGTTGTGGCTCTTATATATTTGAGATTCTTTGGTTGGATTTTCAATGGGTTCTAGGGTCTGCTTATGGGTTTTTGGTGGGTTGCGTGAGTTTTCCTTTTGTATACTTATGTATACTTAGAGTTTAGTCTAAAATTAGAAAATAAAAAAATAATATAAAAAATTAAATTAAATAAATAAATAAAAGGGCAAAAATTCATCACCTCAAGTCCACAAACTAGAATTTCCCTCTAGATCAAGAACCTCAACTCAAACGTCTCTATGGCCCAAATTTCACCAGGAAATTCTCCATCAAAACCATTAAAGGGAAGCACGAAAATCCTAAGCTGACTAAGTTCAACAATCACAAGCTACAATTTCCCAAACAACTTTCCTCTACTATTCAAATAGTTCCTTCTAATCCCAAGCCCATAAAGTGGAAATTTTTCGAAATCCGAACACAAATTACCTTCGCAGCCACTCTCGGTCACGTTTAACGAAACGACACAGGAATTTGAGTTCCAGGAGACGCCGAATCACAAGCAATGATCGGAACTTCCAGTGTCCCAGCTCGAGAGCAAGCCTAAGGGGTCTAAGACCGATGTCTTCCACTGGAGGAGCACCGATTTGTCCAAATCAGCAAAAACGACTCCACCCCAAGGCCGAGGCCAAACGAATTTGCCTGGTGCCTCATCAGTTTGTGGGTTTGAGGAATTTGCGCCTTTTTTCTTTCCTAATTTTCTAATATTTTTAATTTTAAAATTTTTATTTTGTATTTTTAATTAATATATGAACACATGTCGATTTTTTAATAGTGCTGGGGTGGCTTTCTGTCAAATTTTGGACGGAATTTAGACAAACGTACCATCTCCATTTTAATATAAAGCCGAGGTACCTCCTGTGATAAAAAACTAAACCCTATGGGGAAAAAAATAAAGTTGTTAAACCACTTGAGGCAAATAAGTATTTAACCCTTAATTTTTTAAAAAAAAAAATTTAAAAATCATTTAAAAAAAAAAATACTTTTAAATTAATGGAATTTTGAAAAAAAAAAATAATTAATTTTGTTTTAGAAAAGGAAAATTTTTATTTTCTTAAACGAAAATTGTTAATTTTTTTAAAACGGAAATTTTTATTTAAAAAAGTTATAAAAAAATTTAAAAAAACAAAAAAACAAAACAAAACAAAACAAAACAAAACAAACAAACAAACAAACAAAAATTCTCAATTTTTATAACAAAAAAAAAAATCAAAATTTTTTAATTTTTTTTCTTATAGACAGTTTTTTTAAAAAAAAAAAATTTTAATTTGCCTTATTTTAGTTTTTTTTTTTTTTTTTTGGTTTTAGGTTTTTGTTCTATAAGTTTTAGTATTTTTTGTTTTTATTTTACTAAAAGTAGTTTCGTCGTTGGGATGAACATTGATAGTTTTTGGTAGTTTGGAGGGAACATTGTTACAATTGAAAGTTTGGAAGACATTATCAATTGGGTGGTAGTTTGAGGGGTATGTGGACTTTTTTTTTTTTTGGTGAAATCTACTCATTATTATTATTATTATTATTTTGAAAGGACCTTGTTATTCCACTGAAGGTCATATTCAATTAAAAAGAAAGGGTTATTGATGCAGGCTAACTCGGTGGGAAGCAAAGAAAATAGTAACAAGAAGAACGGATAAATATGTCTAGACATTGAGTTTATCAAAAATCTAATAATTCTTCTCAAAACGCAAGAGTCTATCTAGGGTTTAAGGAAAAAACACAAAGAAACTCAACTCTGAGTATTCTTATTGCATGAAACTCAAATAATATCAAAAGTTGCGTTTCTAGAGGCTATAAGCATGTATTTACAGAGCCCAAAACCTAATAAAACACGAAATAAAATCGGTTTAAGCAAACAAAGCTACGCGTTCGAAGGGGACAAACCACCATTCGAACAGGGACTGAACTAGAACGTAAAAATACAAAAATTAACATAAGCGTTCGAACGGGCTTCGAACGGGACTTCGAACAGAGCCTTCTCACCTCTCTAGATTACTCAAAATAAAGCTACGCGTTCGAACGGTCATAATTAGCAAACTCTCATGAAACATGACTTTGTAGATCTTTGAATTAGCTTTCCAACGCCGCAAAGATTGCTCCAATCCGAGGTCTAAAACTCTAGATATGGCCTTTTTAGAACTCGTCAAGTGCGAGTTTCTCCCCAATCATCGCTCTTCTTTATGGAATCCGTAACTTTTTGGTCTACATGAGTTATGGTTTGACTCGTTGAGTTTGATGTTCATATGTTTTGAAAGAAAGTATATGGAGCTGATGCTCTATCTTTTTGTTCAAATTTTACAATTTGTTACGAATTATATTTACAACTTTAATGTTAAATGATTCTATTAATGCTTTTGGTTAAAGCTTTAGTGAAAGAACTGATATAGATTGGCATATAAAGACAGACGTTGCAGCCAAAAAATTATGGAAAATTTTGACGACATCCGGCATGGAAGCAATCCTTCCTTCACCTTTTTATGATGCCTTGCAAGACTAATTCATTGAGAGCGGAGGAAATTGAGAGAGAGAGAGAGAGAGAATCAATTTATGAGTAATTAGATGGAATTTTTATAACTAATTGCAAAATTTTATTAAAAAACGTAAACAAGAAATAATACAAAAAGAAACATGTAACTAGAATGAGCAAAAACCTCCCATTTATGTTATAACTTTTTGTTAAACTACCAAAGTTGTTTCTTCTTCTTGATTAGTAGCCTCCTCGTTGGACATATGCAACAGCTCTTCTTAAAGTACCAAACTTGTTTCTTTTTCTGTTTACATAAGATAAGAGTCCATATTCTTGGACATTTGCGGCAGCTCTTTTTCTAAAGAACCGATTCGTCCGTATGGATCTTTGAAGTCTAGGGCATTCCGTCTCTCACAACTCGACCTCTAGGAGGTGCTCTAACAATCGGACCTCTTGCTGGAGCTCCTCCTCTTCCTCGTGGCACAGTCTCGTTCCTAGTACTCCTTGATTGGGCATTGATCATTATGGATATTGCTGGAAACAAATTGTTGTTTTCAAGCGCCAAACTGTTGGAATAGTTTTCCGATGGGATGAACACTTGCAAAACAAGGAAACCAAATAAGTACTAGAGCTTGCCAAAAATGTGCTGGAGCCGCGGAGAATAGGTCGAATTCCTAAATCAATTATTTGCTCTTTGGAATAAATGAACAAGAGTTTTTGCCAGAGTGAAAAGTCCATGTTACTGTGATAGAGTGTTCCTTTTATAGGCACACAATGCCATTAAAGCTATGATGGTCAAATCTCAAGAATCTCGGGATCGATCAGGGCATCAAATAAAGATTTTGTTCCCTAAATATATGGACTCTTATGAGTTTGTTTCATCATTTATGAGGTCTCATGATCTCGAGAGTTGCAAACTGAGATCCTGAGATCTCCAGTTGATTTCAACTGGAGATGAGCTAGTCTCTTTTAAGTGAAGGGCAAACCTGTTCAAAAAAATGTAAAATGACAAATCAACTGGAGAAGAGCCGGTCTCTTTTAAGTGAGGCAAAATTGTTTTAAAAAAAAATAAAAATTGCACGTTTAGTGAGGGCAGCAGCATGGTATTGGTGTTTGTTTGAGTTTTGTACAGGTTGGCATTGACATTTACATTGAGGTTCCGATAGTATCACCCACCAAATATTTACAATGGTTGCTAATTGAAGAATTTGCTGGAAAAGAAAACTAGTTGGATAATTTAATTGCATGGAGAAATTCCATTTATTTCCCCATAGCAGCAGCGAGCTGCTTCTTGAGGTTGAGGACCTCAATTCCTTTGGAAGCCAACCGGTCCTTGAGCTTTCCTGCTGCCTCCTCATATCTCTTGTTCATGAGATCCGACTCCTCCACTGATTCCCTGTATCTATTACGGAAGGCATCTAACTTTGCTTGCGTCCCACGGAGTCTCATCCTCTGCTTGGCCATTTCCTTCTTGTTGTCAACTTCATCCTGTTTAAGTATAAATTGTAAAAGAATACACACCGGGATATTTCTTCTAATAGGGCATAAAGAAATGGAAAATATGGAGAAAATTTTGGGAATTCCTATTTGACAATAAGCATTAAAATTTTTATTTTTTATTTTAATTAAAATTGGTTTCATGTCGGACCTGCCGTCAGAAAATAAAAATAAAAAGGCTCAACATAAGTCACAACGTTCAATAAGATTCAAACAATAATGAAGAAGCTTTAACTTTTACATGAAAATGATGCCATTATAGTCAATCCTTCAGTGCAAGCACATAAATACAACAAATAATAGATCTATCAGAGATTTTTGACAAATCTCATAAAAAGAAAGAAAGAAAAACATTTTAACCTTAATGTTTGGTTCCTAATATATTTTAGAGGAAAATATGTTTTACCCTCTGGTGATTACACCGTACAACATAAAAACTCCTGAGGTTTGGTTTGTGACACTCAACCTCCCTATGGTGCGGACTAAACTAAACTTAAAAATCCAACATGTGAGGTGTAGATGACCTTATAACCAATCAGAGACTGCCATATCACTAATTATTTTAACACGATCTTCCATACAATCTTTCTTCCTTTTCTCCTCAATAAAAATGAAAAATAAAAACTAGAATTAATATTTACGAGGGATGGTATAAAACAATCAGTGACGTGGCATTATATTATTTGCTATAAGGTCATGTGCACCTCATATGTTGATATTTTTTTAGCTTAATCTTTAACCAAAGGCAGGGAAAGTGTCAGACCAAATTTCAAGGAAGTTTTGCGTTACAATCTAACTACAAGGGGTAGAATGTAATTTTTCTATTTGAAAAACATTTTCATTTCTAAAGAAATGAAAAGCTACAAGCCAATGTTCGGTGCAATAGCATGTCTTAGTGTGTCAAGTGCAGGTACACGAGTTAAACTTTCTAGTGTGTCCGATTCAAGAAAAATTGCTAAAGATCATCTTATCAGATTATCCCTTGCAGAACTCAACTTTGTTGGTAAAAATCCACTGGGTTACGGTGTTCATTGTTTACCTTCGTAATGATATGCTAGCAGGCTAAAAATGTTGAGTATGGAGACACTTACATTGTGCATCTTGACTTCCATGCTGGAAATTTTCCTAGTCAGTTCCTCCATTTGGATTTTTGCCTCCGATAACTGGTGCTATACCCATCATAATATAAGATTATTCCCAGACAGACTACAAATAAGAAGAAAAATTTTGAACAACCTACCATGTCATTGCAATGCTTTTTGACGAATTCCACTTCAACAACATGGTTCTGCTGCTCTCCTATCTGAATCATCAATTTATCCCTTTCCTTTGTCATAGAAAGAAGTTGGTCTTTAAGATTCTGCCAAAGAAGTATAGGTATCAATCCATTAAATATCCACAAATTCTCACAAACTGATAATAGTTTCTTAGTTGCAAGGGATAATTGTTATCTACTCATTTTAGATATAATTTTCTTCTGCAAAAAATGCATTTGGATGAAACCTGGAAGTCATTTGAAAGTTCTGATCTTGTATCCAACTCTCTAATGCGAATCAATAATTCTTCTCGTTCTTTTTTGAGAAAATTAAGCTCCTTAAGCATTTGCACATCGTCGCAAGCATGATTGTGTTCTTCAGAGAGCATCTCCAAATTCGACTTCAACATCTTAAGGAGAAAAAACAAAGTTAAGCTATGAATACCAGCTAGTTCGTCTTTCAACCATAAATATGAACCAGAGGATAAAGCAAAAGAACTGACTTCTTGAGATTGTTTGCTCTTGACATTAGCTACTTTTATGTCATTTTCCAGCTGACCAATCTCTAAAGACTTCTCCATGCTGCATCAATACCAAATGGAAACATAATGGTTTGGTTTATTGAGTCAAATACAACAATGATGTCAAAGCCCAAGCAACCAGAAATGGAGCAGCACAAGAATCAATTACAGGAAAAAGTTGAGGGACACCCTTGAAATAAATGAAGATTATTAACAGTGTATTATGTACTTATCATATAATAGAAGAGTTGACTAAACTCCTCAACAAAGAGTTCAAGGAGATTTGCAGGATACAACCAAAAGAAAATTGATAAACCTATATTAACAATTAACCTTTCTCAGGATGCATCAAAAAATGATTGATCACGAATTCAGATTCATATTCCAAACAGATTAAAGATAATCCAAATTACCCAACCTTGATGGTTGAGTCTGTCAAACACGGATGCTGCAGCCTAAAGATGAACTCAAAAGGTATAATAGCCTCCAAACAAGTCTTAGGGAAAAGCAACCTGAGCAATTTGAAATTAGAGAATGAGACAAACGACAATACTCTTTATCTATCATTTTCCATCCAATTCTCTGGCCCTCTAGTTAGCATTGTAACAAGAGGTGACAAACCAACTCAGTTAGAAGTTTCCTAATCATTTGTATCACATCCAGGCAAAGGCATCTGGACTATGATCTATACCTGACCAAGATGTGGAAAGGCCTTTAGGCCAAAACTGAAAGTAAGGGCAAATGATCATGTAGACTATCATCACAAACCAATATTTACAAAATGTCACCCTTTAACCGTTGACCATTGCTCATTTTCTAGACAAGTTGACATAATTGGGTGCAGAGATATGGAACACACTAGTCATGGGTGGTTTATCAAGGCATTGTATGGGCATGCGCATTGTATGAACAAGTGCTAAGTTCCACATTGATTGTTCACTAGGTGGAACTAGTCTTATAAGTAATTCCAAAAAAACTCCAATTATAATTTGCCAAGGGGACCTTCTCTTGCCCCTTTTCTTCGTGATAGTCATGGACGCTCTTAGTAAGATATTTTCTAAAGCGATGGTTGGGGTTTTTTTTTTTTAATCAGGATTCCAAGTAGACAACCTCAATGCTACGCCTTTGGAAATATCTCATCTTCTATTTGTAGATGATACACTTAATATGTGTAATGCAGTCAGTGATCAAATTCATAATTTGGGTCACTTTCCCTGTGTTTTGAGGTCATTTCGGGATTGAAGGTCAATCTCCAAAAGTCTGAGTTAGTCGCCTTAGCGGAAGTTCCACATAAAGAAGAGATGGCTAGTACTCTCAATTGTAGCATCTCTTTTCTTCATCTGAAATACTTGGGTCTCCCTCTAAGTGGTCCTTTTAAATCAAAAATCATTTGGGACGGGGTAGTCAAGAAAATGGAAAAAAAAGTTTGGCCAATTGGAATATCTACTTATCTAAGGGAGGGCATCTTAATCTCATTAAGAGTACGCTTTACAGTCTTCCTACATACTTCTTATCCCTCTACCCTTTTCCAGCGTGCATAGCTAGGAGATTGGAGTGCCTTCAAAGACATTTTCTTTGGGATGGTCCAGGTGGAGAGCCTAAAATGCACCTGGTGAATTGGAAGATTGTTTGCTCCCTAGTCCTTAGAGTTGGGTATAAAAAATCTCATGTTGATCAACAAAGCTCTCCTTGGTAAATGGCTATGGAGATTTAGGCAAGAGGAAAATTCTTTATGGAGATAGGTGATTGATCCAGATACGGGGTTAGTGTTCAGAGGTAGAACGGGGACCGTACAGGATGACTATTTGGAAGAATATTAGAAATGGTTAGGGATAATTGTGAGTCTTAATATAGGTGTGTGTGCTCTCTCACTCTCTCTCTCTCCTCTAGCGGTGGCGACGCCTCCTTGAGAAATGCGAGTTCAAAATTCTTTCCAAATTGCCCTAACTTTCCAAATTCTTAATGTGGAGCATTTGGGAAGAAAGAAATCGACGCCTCCTTGAGAAATGCGAGTCCAAAAAATGCTTTCTAAAAAATCCTCTTTTTTTAGATCTCTTTTGGATTGGGTTGTTGTACATGTTCTTAATTTTGACTCAATGAATCTGGTAGATTTGATTAATTTTTTAGATTGTAGAAGTCTCTAGGGTGTTCAGCTCTCTTGTATACTCTTTGTGTAAGAGGACTTTGCCCTCTTGTCGTTTGTATGAGTCATGATAAATAGTATCATTGTCAACCGTAACAATGCTATGTGATACTAGAATACACCTTAAAGAAGGTGTTACGCATTTGAGAGGAGCTTGTGATACCCAAATTGTGAAGATGTAATAAGTCTAGTATTTGGTGGGTTGATTGTAAAGGAGATGTATGGACATGTGCTAAGTGTCACATTAGTTGTATAGGACAAACTAGCTTTATTAGTGATTCCATGGAACTAGAATTGTAACTTTGACCAATCATTTTGAGGAATAGTCCAGATGCAACTCACACTTTCTTGAGTTATGACATTACCCCTTACTAACTGTCTTGTATTTCTCCTCTAATTAAAAAAACTATATTATAGCATTAGTGTCTGAACGAATTTAACTATAATCAATCTAGATATAACAAAAACATGTCTTAAGGATAGGAAAAAAAAAAAAAAAGCACTAACCTCCATTTCTTCTCCAATTCTGCATTCTCCTCAGAAGAAGTCAATCTTTCCTTGAGAACCCTACATTCTTCTCTACAGGACTCCAACTCATTCCTCACCTGATGATACATACATAATCAATACAAAAAGATACCATGAATTAGAAACAACAATTTATGTGATTTGAACATTCTATATCCATAAACACAACACAATTTTGCATTTTAAACATTCTAAGCCACATTTAGTTGTAAAAGCATGGAAAAAGTCCGCATACCCTCTTCAAACTACCACTCAATTGACAATCTCTCCCCAAACTTTTAATTTGGACAATGTCCCCCTAAAGCCAACAAAAAGACCAAAATGACCCTAGATGTTTTTCAATAAAACAAAATTACTTATAAATTTGGGAAAAAAAAAAACTTTAAGAAAAAAAGACCCTTTTATTTTTTTTAAATTTAGTTTTACTTTTTTAATTTTATTTTATTAAGGGTATTTTTGTCATTGGCGGGACATTGACAATTTTTGGTACTTTGGGGAAGACATTGTCCCAATTGAAAGTTTTTTTCTTTCTTTTCTTTTTTTTGGGGGGGGAGGAGGAGGGGGGAACATTATCAATCGGGTGGTAGTTTGAGGGGAGTATGTGGACTTAACACTAAAAGCATTATAAGAATAGATAGAACTAGTTGAAACTTATACATGGGTGTAACACGACCCCTTTGGTACAAAAGGAAGGCATTGTTGACCTTCGAACCATAGAGGGGTTGGAAGTTGACACTACAGTCCAAACTAAGCTAAATGCTCGGTTCAAACTAAGCCGAACCCAAGACCGATTGCTTCAATTAGTAGTTTGTTGTGAGGTCAATTGGAGAGAAAATGTGAACAAAGTATAGAGAGAAACTGTGACAAATGACGATGAAAAAGTGAAAGAAACTGAGAGAAACTTACGGTGGCAACTAGCAATGGTGGAGAGAAATGATGATGAGAACAATGGAGCAAGGTGGACACAAACGATCATGAGAATAGTGGAGGCAATGAGAGAAATAGTGGCAAGAGAGCATAGTGTATGAGAAGGTTTTTTGAACATTTCGAGCGGCAAAAATGGGCTTCAGGACCTTAGGGTTAGGTTAAAGTTTAAGAAGGTATATATATTCTAAGTATATCCCACAAATGTCCCACAAAGCTGATGTGGCAAGGTCTCGTAGCCATTGGATCAACCCTAGTTATATATAAATATAACTAGGGTTGATCCAATTCCTACTAAACCTTGCCACATTAGCTTCGTGGGATATTTATGAGATGTTTGTGTAGTATGTAGCATTACTCATATTTTTCAAGATTTGTTTATATTTTATTTATTATTATATTAAAACTAAGGTTAGGTTGGTTTTTTGACCTCCTAAAACCAACATTAGACCCAAGCCTAGTTGAAATTTCAAAAATGACCCAGAATCGACTTGGTTGAAGACCGACCAAATTTGGTTGATTTCGGTCAGGCACAGATGGGTGGGTTGAGTTCTCAGTTTTTATGAACACCCTACTTATACACAGGTATGACGAAGACAAATCTTTCATAATATAATATTAGGTTACACATGTGAGTATAGAAAATGTTAAGTTTCACATTAGATAGATGTTACAAGTGTGAGTGATTATTGTCACGTAATAATAATCATTAGAAGACTCCCTAAGATGTCAATCTCCCTAACAAATTACATCAAAGTCAGTAGTAGTAATGAAATAGTGGATGATAGTGGTGCCTTCGCAATTAGAGCAGAGATGGTGGACAACTGTGTGGACCGATGGACTTACTAGTCTTGATTGTTACAAAGGTGCATGACAAGAATAAAACCTACATAACCCACACAAGTGATCCAATAGATGACCCCTAAGATTGATAAAGCTTTCATTCGAGAGGGAGTGCAACGGTGTACAAGTGTAGTATTGGACTTACACATGGGGGAGATTGCTAAATATACACTTAAAAGTATAAAAAGGATAAGTCTCACAAGAAGAATAAATTTGTCCTGATTGAACGTGTAAGCACTTATAGCCATTGTGTAGTTGACTATAGCCCATAAATACACAACGAATTGAAGTTTATTTGAGGAGTATAGGCAGAGATTAGGCCAACATGCACAACCAAAAACACATAAAAGAGTAATCAGGCGGAGTGTTGAAGAGAGTTTCAAATGGAGATTTATTAAAAAGTATGGGTGCGGGCATGCAATTAATCAAATAGCAGCCTATGAGAAAAGCATCATCCCATAAATGAAGTGTAATTTGGGACAATTGGTGATTTAACATGGTATCAGAGCCAGAGGTTATGAGCTTGAACCTTGAACTCCACAATTC
Organism: Corylus avellana; assembly: GCF_901000735.1. Lineage (NCBI taxonomy): Eukaryota > Viridiplantae > Streptophyta > Magnoliopsida > Fagales > Betulaceae > Corylus > Corylus avellana. Next base: position 8,219,938 of record NC_081549.1, on the reverse strand, counting down.
ACCCTATTCAATTAAATATTTCACATGTTGGGCATCACCTATTACAAAGAAATTTGAGCTCACACGTGAGAAGAGTGTTAAAGTATTAATTAAATGATTAAATGTATCCCCTTCTTAAGCTCTCTCTCTCTAACAGCCATTGTGGCCACTAGATCTATGCCTAGCCGCCAACATATGGCCGCTAGATCTTTGCAGTGGCTACTAGACCGACCGCCAACTTCAAAAGCGACATTGTCAGGGTCGGCTTGTTTGACACCACCTAAGATGTGGGTTGGCCTAGATGGCTTTTTTGATTTTTGACCCCCACCGAGTCAGACAACAGAATTGAACATTTCGATCCTGATCAGGTCGATGCCCAACCCTAAAAGTTTCATTTTTTTTTAAAAGTAAAACAAGAATAAATTAATATATATATTAGGACACTATTTCTAAAAGTTTCATATAGTACCACAAAATCATGAATCATTATACTAATTATATAATAATAATAACAAGAAGATCGGCGACAACAACAACAACAAAAATTTCTTAACATTTCAAAGCCATGCAGCAAGCTCTTCAAGATCTATTAAGAGGTGGAATATGTATCATACCTCTGTCATTCCTTCTGATAACATCATGATCTCCACATTGTATAGCTTAGTATTCTCTTGTATGACTTCAATGGAAGCCTTCTCCTTTGCGGACCATATTGCCCTTTCCTCCTCAATTTCCAAAAGGGAATCAGACAGTTGCTGCAAACTCCAAGATACAATCCGATGACCAACTTTACAATAACAAAACACAAAATTATATAGCAGATATAGGGCATACTCTTAACCTAAATTTAGGAAATACCATTGCCAGCTCTTCCTTTTCTTCTACCAACTTTTTCATAGAGTTTTCCATCTCTTGCTGGTTGGATTTAGATTCTTCCAAACAATGACTCTAGAATGAGAAGAATAAGATTCCAAATTTGAGGTTTTAGAGAGAGAGAGACAGAGAGAGGAAAAAGAAAAGCATTTTAGTTATTTCATAATCGACATGGCAACAAAGAATCATGAAACCGGGTAGATATAAAGAGACAAATGCAGAAGCTTACAAGTGCTGAAATCTCTTCCTGCAACACATTCAGCTCCTTGTTTGATATGTTCAACTGTTCGGACAGGGCTTCTATTTCTGAAGCCATACCCTCATTTCTAGATATAACCTCTTCTTTTTCCCTGTATGAAGCAGCCAATTCCTCTTCCAAAGAAGCAATATCTGTCTCATATTCAAATGCAAGAACTTCCAGTTGTTTGTTTTCTTCCTGAACACCAGAAAAAGAAAAAAATAAAGACAAAACAACAATTAGAGTAGTATAAGAATTGGAGTGTTGTACACTCTAGCCAACAACAAAATGGAACTGCACGGTAAAGACAAATTTTCCTAGGTGAGAAAACTCTATAAACATTGGAGACCCATCAAAGACATTTAACTAAATGCACTTACAATGTGTAGCATGGCGTAGCCACAAAGCAGATAATGAAACAAAAGGTGCAAACATAAAAACAACTGTTCTGAGTAGATATAAGATCATAACACCCATATGCCATTACTTTTAAAGAAAGGAAAAAGCTCAAAACATGCATGCAAAATTTTCATGTGAACTAATTTGGAGACTCTCTTGTCCAGAAAAAGAAAGGAAAAACCTAGATGTCATGTGTGCAAAGTGCACGATGAAGTTGCCATATCATTTTTATATATAATATTCTTTAAAATGATTTTGCATCCCTACATTAAGCTCATATCAACTAACACATCTCAAATAACACACCAATTCTATTAGTGGATGCTTGCTTTTGTCAGTCTCTTTCCTTTTTTTTTTTAAAGAATATCTAGATCTTTTGAATAGTAGATTGTAGTCTTTTGAATAATCCTATGAAGGAAAGGACTCTCCTCTTTCCAGTAATTTTTTTTTTTTTTCACAAAAGAAAAAATAAAGCTAACCCAACAAAATTAGTGCTTGGTAGAATTACGTAAGACCCTATGATATCATAAATTGAAACAAGACAAAAAAAACCTGTTTATTCTTGCAACAACTAAATGACGAGTAAGTTGGATAATCCTTCTTCAGCATTAACACTTAAAGTCAATTCAACTATCAATTCACATGTTCAACACACGATATCAAGTCCCACTTTCATCACCTGCAATGTGTGTTCAAAAGGAACAGCCAAACCCTTTGCCCTTTTTGGATCAAACACCTTTGAGTTCCTGTCAGAAACCGAATCACGCCTTCTACCCACAATTGATTCACGTTTGTTAATATCACGCTCAAGAAGAGAGTTCTGACCAAGCAACCGTTTTATCTCTCGTTCAGCAGATGCTTTCTCACCCTATATTGCACAGAAAAGCTAGTGAAAGATGACAGATTAAAAGTTTGTTAACCAAAAATAAATCAAGGAATATATTATGAGACCTCAAGTTTGGTTTTCTCCTGGACTGCATTCCTAAGCTTGAACTCAGTTTCTTTCAGCTTTGCTTTTGTTTTCTCGAGATCTTTTCTCAAATTTTCCTTTTCCTTGGCCAAGGAATAAGATGATAAACTTGATATTTCTTTTTCAAGAGTTTGAATTTGAGAAAGAAATTCTGCCTTTTCCAAATCCCGTTGTTCCAAAAGTTCCTGCAAGATAATGTCACTTAGCAATAACTATAACGCATCTTGAAACAAAACACGGAATAAAACCAATAAAAACTTACTTTTAAGGACTCTTCAGAATGTTGAGCATCTAGTATTAGTTTTTCTATCTGTTTCTGGAAATCAACCGATTGATTGTACATGAGAAGACGAAATCCAAATATTAGTGTACAGAAAACTCTTCAGGATAATGTTAGAAGTGTCATATTCTCTTTTTGATAAATAATTCAATCTCATTATCAACGCCCAGTACACAGGAAATATACAAGAGAACTCCATTTAAGGAGGAAGAAAAATAAACATCCAAAAACTTAGGAAAACTTAAAAAAGCAAACTATTATGTGCTACTACCCATGTGAAAAAGGAATTGAGCATGATCTTTTTTCAGCTCTACCATTGAAATCCCTCAATCTTCAAAGTTCCTTGCATTTTGTTCTCTCCAAATACATCACATTAAATATAAGGAGCCCTCCAAACTTCCAAAATGTGTCGAAATCTAACCTGACCTCTCCAACTCACCAACAACTCTCTCACCCTTCTAGGCATAACCCAAACACCAAACAGATTGAAAAGTGAACTCCAAAAGTCTCTTGCTACTTCACTATGAAGAAGAAGTTGATCAATGGACTCCTCACTATTCTTGCACATACAACACCAATCCACCACAATGACGTTCCTCTTCCTCAGGTTATCCAAAGTCAATATTTTCTCTAATATCGTCATCCACACTAAGAACGCTACTCTCGAAGGGGCATTAACGCTCCAAATACTCTTCTGTGGAAAAGAGGAACCTAGGTATAATAAACACCTGATAATATGACTTCACTTCAAACTTGCTCCCTTTGGAAGGGATCCAACATATTCTATCCACATCTCCTTGCCTTACACTAAGAGAGTATACTTCTCCAAAAAAGAGAAGACCAAATCCGCCTCCCTATCATGTACGAGTATGGTAAAAACAATATTCCATTGAATACTCCCATTTCCAAACAGCATATAATTAGCCACCCATGCATCCTTACAACATGCAATACTATACAAGCTCAGAAAAGATATCTTCAATAGTTGTTCTCCACACCACACATCATGCCAAAACCTGACCTTTAAGCCATCACTCACCTCGTATCTAACAAATTTTGAAAAGGTTTCCCACCCCTTCTATATATATTTCCACACTCCCACACCAAATGGTCATGTTACCTCCTTAGAAAACCAACCTCCCATAAAACTATCATATTTAGACTCCACCACCAATCTGTTAAATTATCACTTATCCCAAAGTGTAAGTTGATAGGAAGAAATAAATTTAATCAATATTTTAACACTCTCACTTACGTGTAGGCTCAAACTCCCTTTTAATAGGTGAGAGTCGTGAGACCCAACATGTGAAATATTTAATTGTAGTAAATGAAAGAGTCAAGGTTTTGAACTCAAGACCTCTGATTCTGATACCATGTTAAATTACCACTTATTCCAAAAGCTTAAGCTGATAGGAAGAGATAAATTTAATCAGTTAATCAATACTTTAACAAGATCTCCATAAATCCTCCCTCTTCGTAGCATAATGCCATAACCATTTTCTCAATTGAACTCGATTAAACTGAATAATATTTCGAACACCCAAACCACTAGCCCACTCCCAATCTGCCTAAGCATCTTTCCACTTCTTTTTTAAGAGACACCAGTATATTTGTTACTGAACTTAAATCAAGGAGATCCTACTTTACCATCAAATGGAAAATCACATAATCACCACCTGCTTGATTTTCGAGTAACAGCAAAAAATCCTTATTCCCAAAACCATCCATTTTCTTCAATGTTTGAACCTCTGTATTACCTAATTTTTCCCTATCTAAATCTTCTATTTTCTGCTCATGCCCTTTCCCTACTAGAACCTCCACATACAACCGTCGACCATTCTCCACCAACCTCAATAACAACGTTAAGCCGCCATAAGTTCTCTTGCTTGTTCCCAACAATAACATGAGGTTGAGAAATTTGACCACCTTCCTCATCTTGTCAGCATAGTCACCCCACCTCTTCCATCTCAGCCTTCTAGAATAGCAATGAAACTTCGTTGCCCTCCTATACCATACTTTGAAAGTTCTAGAATCCTACCATCGCTATTTGCACCCCTTTGTGCTATATACACTAAATCCCCAAACCTAAAAGTCCTATAAAATCTCCCAACTTCACTCCCATAACCAACTCCTACACCGTTGACCTCAGCCACATCATGCTCAGCTCGCCTAATGTCACTACTCAACAGGTTTCTCTACTCTCGGCAAAACAAATGTCTCCTTTCCCCTCTTCAGATCAAATCTTGAATGAATTTGTGTCAACATAGAAAAATCCCAAATAGCATATCTTCATCGACACAACAAAATTGAATAAAACTGATGACTTAGGCCTCGTTTGGTTCACGGAATGTCTAGTCCATTAAAAAAAGATTAGCTACTACTGGGAATAGAAGAGTGTAGAATAGACTAGATATTCATATTCCTTTGTTTGGTTGTAACGCTAGAATAGAACATTGATTATGTATTCCTTCGTTTGGTACAATGCAATATGTTGGTAAATAGAATCATATTGTGATCAAATTTCCTAAAATACCCTTATAATACAAATACAATTTATATTATTAAGGTCTTTCTTTCTTTATTTTTTGAAACATAAACAACTATACTATAATTTTTTTGTTTTTAAAATGGTATAGCAATCGTTCTTAATTAAAAAAATATATCACCAAACATCTTAACCATCCCCAAATGAACTTTATCATGTTCCTTGTAGCTAAACTTAATCGTTCTCTGTGAGGGTTGTCTCTGGTTTTAGGAGGTTTGTCCTACTGGTGATGTTTCTTGTTGGTTTTTTGGCTGCAGTTTGATGTTGCTGTAGTTTTTTTTCTGGTTTAGTCTGGTTGGTTAGGCCTCTGTGAGGCTGTGCTTTAGCCCGTTGGCAGGGCTTGTATTTGGCGTTACTTTGATGTTTGTTTTGTGCTTTTAATGAAGTTGCTTATTCATAAAAAAAATAAATAAATAAATAAAAAAATAAAAAATAAAAAAAAACTTAATCATGCCATAACTGTAAACAAACAACACACATCTATATTATAAGGTATAAGAACACAAAGAACACCCACAGGAGTCAAATTTCATTCATGGGTTTTTTTTGCTTCTAACAATATATATACAACAACAATTGTTATGAATTTTGTTTACAATATATATACATACCAAAAAAACTGGTATGTGATAATCAGAGGATGCCATAAAAAAATAAATACAAAATAAAAAAATAAATAAAAAAATAAAGGAACAAAAAAAAAAAAAAAAAAAAAAA
>NC_081549.1:8199515-8213786 GCF_901000735.1 Corylus avellana | reverse complement strand
AGAAATGGAGAGAGAGATAGAGAAACAGAGAGAGAGAGAGGGGGGGGATGAAAAAAAGAATTCTTTGTAGAGAAACGAAGAAACAAAGAGATAGAGAAAGAGAAAGAGAGAGAGGCGTGAAAAATCGTTGCTTTGTAGAGAAACGGAGAAAAGAGAAACAGAGAGATAGAGAACAAAATAGAGAAGAAACAAAGAAGAGAGATCGAAGAGAGGAGAGAGAGTTGCAGTTTGAGAGACGGCGTGGCTGTGACAGGGTGGGGTTTTTTTTTAATCCCATAGGAAATTAGCTAAGCCACTCATTTTTTAGTGGCTTAGCTAACCCTATGTGTATGGTATTAGTAGTCCCATGAGAATAGACTATTCTTAGGAATAGAGTATTATCAAACAAAGAAATAGCTATACCTAGGATTAGCTAGTCCAATCTAAAGGTCTATTCCGCAAACCAAATTGGGCCTTATTGTTTCAAACACTTGCTCACCCACACACACGCTGCCTCAACTAACCACGTCCTCACACGCTCACGACCATGGTTCTCTAATTTCCCATGTACCAAAAGTATACAAAAGACCGCACCTTCTCATTCTCAAGGCCAAAAACTCTTTGGCTCAAGTGACAAGTTAACTTCTCATGGTTACCAATAATTGAATTTTGTTGTAGAGAATTCTGGTGGATCAAAGTCTTGAAATCCTGCATCAAAAGGAAAATGAATGATAACAGCAAACAAAATATTGAAAATAATTAATTTGCAATGCTAGTTGAACTTAGAAATAGTCCTCACAATATATTTCAAGAGTACTCACAAGGAACACATCAATAAGGTCAGAAAAACTCTTGGAAACCTCATCCGTAAGTGATGAGGCAATCTCAACTACTTCTTTCGAGTTTTTGACTTCTGACATCAATTCTTGGACTTCCACTGAAAGCTTAATAACAAAATCGGAATTCCCATCCTAAATGAAGGTAATAAAGACCATTCTCATAAGAAATCTGCATATATGATAGATACAACTTGCAATAATAACATAACAAAAAACCAAAAATATGTAAGAGATCAGAGAAGCAGAAGATACATCAATTCTCTCAGATTCACCAAAAGCAAGTTGCTCATGAGCCATCCTAGCCTCTTCCCGTGCATGTAGAAGCTCGTCATTGAGCTAAGAAAAGTAAACAGTGTTCACCAATAAAAAATCCAAATGTGGCTTAAGACAGAAAGAACAAAACCTAAAACGCCTAAAACAACAAAGTGAGAGAATCACATAGACACAGACACAAACACAGACAGAGAGACAGATAGAGGCACACACACACAAAACAAAGAAACTACTTATCCATATTTAGCTCCAGAATTATATGGATATACTACAGACACTTAATTTACTACTTCGCAGACAAACAAATCTACAGTAAATCCAAAAACTATTGTGTATTATTTTCACCACTTCTTAGGGTGGTGCAAGACTCGGAGTTGGAAGCTTGGTATCCTTTCTTGATTTACCATGTGTTAATAATTTTTGAGGGTTTGGAGAGGATAGGATGTTATGATTTCCATATAGGGACAAGGATGTTGAGGTAAGAACTTAATAGAGTCTAAGAAAGAGCAGATTCTTCTTTCCCTTTGAGAAGAATTTGGTAGGCGAAATTCCAACCTAGAGTGGCTTCCTTTAATTGGCCAACAAGTTGGGTAAAATTCTAACACTGCACAATCTTACAGAGTGGAAAAAGGAAGTATTAGACTGGTGGCATGCAAAAGAATAGTGGTGGGACAGCGAACCATCCTCCAATTTGTAATAGTGGTGGATCAGTGTCGCTTGTTCTTTCCTCTCTTTAGACTTTAATATTATCTAGGTAGTGCCCAAGAAGGTGTTGAAGATATGCGTCTGATATGGTTTGATTTTATTATAGGATTTGATTTCCTTCCATACATTTTCTCATTTATTGTAATTCCACATTGGTTTGTGTTGCTTCTATATATAAACAAGTGTAGATGTATCATTGAATCGTCAAGAAAAAATAAGAATTCTTCCTTCTTATCTTTCATAAAAAAGTTTTAGTGGCAATGGCGTGTTCTCTAACAGCTACAACGGTAGTTCTAGAAGTGAAAAAATGACAGGTCGTTTAGGGTTAAATGAAAAACGATAGGTTGAATCGAGTTGCCTGGTGCTGATAATAAGGAAATATAAAGGTTGACAAAAAATAGACTAGTGAATTTGAGATAAAAGACTTAGGCAATTTGAAATACTTTTAGTGTATTGAAGTCGTAAGATTGAGACATGGTATCTTCCTCTCCCAATGCAAATATGATCTTGATCTACTCAAAGAAACAAGGATGTTTGGTTATAAGGCTGTTGACAATCCAATAGAGCAAAATAAAAAGTTAAGATGAGAGTTCTCTGGTGAATAAAGGCAGGTACCAACGATTGGGTGATGGGTCAAAAGTCAATTTTTGGCATGATGTGTGATGTGGAGATCAACTATTAAAGATATCTTACCTAGACTTGTTCAGTTTTTTGAATGATGCCTGGGTGGCAAATTATATGCAATTTCGAGATGAAAATATTCAACAGAAAATAATTTTTACTAAACCCATGCAAGATTGGGAGGTGGATGTGATCTTCTCTTTCTTTGACATGTATCCTCTCAAAGTAAGGCAAGGAGACGTGGATAGAATATGTTTGGAGATTATCTTTGTTGTTTTTTTTTTGTTTTTTTTTTTTGATGTAGGGGAACCTCTACAAGGCAGGGCCCTTCGGACCCACCCCTGCAAAGTAAAGCCCGGTCCCGTGCACCGCACCCTCAAAAGTTTTCCTACACAGAACTGGTTAAATCGCTGGCTTTTCACCAGGGAGTGTGGCCCTAAAGGATTGTTTGCACCCATGAAATGTGGAACCTTGGTCCTTGGACCTTGGACCTTGAAGAGATAATACCTCAAGACCAAGGCCTCCACCACATCTCCATTGTTTTAATGTGATGTCTTTGAAGAGAGGGAAATGTAAGAAATTTTGAAGACATAGAAACTTTGGTGGTAGAGCTGAAAATGATTATGTTCAACGCTTTATACACATGGATAGCAACACCTCATGTGTACTAGGGTTGCACCTCTTTGTGATTTTCTAACAAGATTGAATTACTTATAAAATGATAATAATAATAATAATAATAATAATAATAATAATAAAAGGATAATTGCTTGCCTTGTGCATTGACTTTAGCATTTGGAAAATTAACATGACGAGCATAATTGAGAACTCATATGGGGTTGAAGGTATTCATTACAATTCATATGGAGTACACTTACTTTTTCATTATCCAGTGAAGTTTATCACTATAACAGACTCAAGCTTCAAATTTCTAGATGACTTCAATCAAATTTTTAATACATGTATTCACTCTTAAATCACACAACAAGGTCATGCATGATTTAGACAATGATTACCTGTTCACACTTTTCCCTAGCGCATATGTTCTGTTCTGTCGCCATCTCAACAATACTATCCAAATTTTGCTGGCTCGAAGACCTCTCCGTTTCCAACATCTTAATCTATGATATAGACAGTTTCGAAAATTAAATTAAATAAGAAACCTATAGGGTAAGCAAAAAATAAAAATTGACATAAACCTGCTCTTGAAGCCGCTTGATCACAAGAATAGCCTCCGACTCCCTTATACTAACATTTTTGTCCCCAGTAACAGAATCTTTATTGATATGATACATGGAATAGTCATTTGATTTTTCAACCCAACAAAAATTAGCCCTAATAAGCTTTCTGGTTAAAAAATCAATTTGTATCTCATCCATAGTTCTCTGCACCAAAAATTTAAAAACAAAACATAATATTAATAAACAGAGGAACCACAATTTGCTAATGCCTTAAAAAGAACAAAAGTATCAATTCCAGTGTATACGTATTTGTGGCCACATTTTGTTGCTTTTCAGAAAATTATGATTCATAAATTAGAAAAAAAAAATTAAAAAAAATAATAATAATAATAACCTGAGTCTCAAATTTTAAAAATAAATCTTCATATTCCACTTGCATTTCCTCTAACTCATTGTCCGCCTGCCAGAAGTGCAGAAATTAGGTCCCAAAACCAGGTATAAGAAAACGGAGAGGAAACGGTGTGTGGCAAACCATGGGTAAACTTTTGTTCCTGAGTGGCATTTTTCGCCTATTTGTTACATGTAGTAAAGCACATGGCTCCGGAAGAGAGCAGTCTTCCAGTGCATTACTTATACCATCTTCATCTTGTTTACCATCTTCATCTTGTTTGCAAGAGTCATCCAAAGCAACTTCAATTTCATTCACCAGTTCTTCAAAAGGAAGAAGTGGTCCCATATCACGCTTGGGTCTCTTAGGTTTTACACCAGAAGCTGTTGATTGGACAGTGAAAGATGCCTAAATTGCAGAAGAGATAAGTATTAGCTAAGTAGTCCATTTTTTGACATATTGAACTGAACAGCCAGAGTTTTTAGAGTACATGGCAAGGAATAGGTCAACAAAGCATATTTCCAGAGTCGTCAGTATTCTTTATAACATGTAGCCTGAGCTATGTATGACACGTAGAATCTGTTTACCCAAGCCCTTAACCCAGCTACGCTAATGACTACAATATATGACATGGGTAAAAGTATTGCTGTCTGATGCTCTAAAATGGTGGAAATTAATCCAACACTTGAATAGAAACCCACCCATGACGTCCATACCCAGTTCATGAAACCTTTTTTGTTGACTACCATGTTCATGTGACATAGAACATAGTCCAAAAACTTAAATTTGTCAAATTGAAGTTCTAAATTTTTCCCTTTTTTTTTCTTTGGCAAATCCCATCTTTTCCCTCACCATGCTTAGAATGCCGTCAGCTTGAACCAGTACACTCAAAATGTTCCTTTCTGTTAATGATCAAGTAAACAGAGATCAGCTAGCAATGGTTGGAATTGGATGGACTGGAATCAGTGATCAATTACACTGACAGAATTATAAGACACTACTCACAGACAGACAAGGGAAGACACTTCAGTCGTATTTGTGAAAATCTTCCGTTATAAGGAAATCAACAATTGTCTTGAATTCAAAAGAGAGATGCTAAAAACCAAGATTATCAACATGGAAACCCTAGAAGTCAAGTGATAGATGACTAGAAGAAAGCAATTTATCAACCACTAAACTGCAGTCCCACTCACAAAAGTCTTTCGTCAACAAAAAAAAAATACAATAATAATAAAAACAGTAATAAAAGAAAGGGATCCACTGTTGCCATCATTAGACTCCTATCCGCTCAAATCACCTTATGAATTTCACATAATAACCTATCAAGGCACTCTCTACATAATCCAAGTAGTTCTTACAATGTCATATCAACTTTGTCTTGTGTACACACACGGAGAGACAGAGGGGAAAAAAGGAACACAGAATTGATGGTGCCATTATTGATTCCAATACACACTGAAGTTAGCGGAAGAATTCATAATATAACCTATCAAGGCACTCCCTAAATGGCACAAAATTGCTCTTGCATGATCATATCAACTCTGTACATGTTACACATACATCCACACATGTCAACCAAAAATAAAAATCAATGATCCCGTGATATATACTCCCAATGCACATGAAGAGTTTAACATTGTAACCTATCAAAGTCACTCCTTATACTGCCCAAAGTAATTTGCATTTGTGCATCAAAATCTCGTTAGTGCTTAACAAAGTCTACTTACACATGGGAAATAACAACAATAATATGATAGGCACCACAAAAAGTTGAAAGATCAGGAATAATTCTTATTATTTCCCGATGATACAATGATACATCTACACCGACTTAAATAGAGAAGCAACACACCCTAATATGGAATTACAATAAATGAGAAAATGTGTGTAAAGGAAATCAAATCTAAATCACCTCAGCCACATATCTTCGACACAAAATTCATTTTTGTTGTTATAAATGCACATGCAGAAATATATACTATGTACAGTATTAAACATATGATAAATTTATTAAAGAAAAAGGAAAGTAATTTACAGTTTCACGAATGAAAAAAAAAAAAAAAAAGAGTTCACCTCCCTAAGAACCTCTCGCGAAAGATTTCCTGGGCACCACGTATCCCGCCTTTTCTCCTGTAGAAGTGAAAAAGGAAAGCTTATCAAGAACCAGAGAGAGAAATTGAAGAAGGGAGTGAAAATTAAAAAGGTGATTCATAATAGCACAAAGGGAGCACAAAATGCAATTGAGCATTGGATAGAGATGCCTACTGTTATAATACTCTCAAGACAAGTAACCAACAAATCAATACTGCAAAAAGAACATTTGGCACCTTTTGATTTAAAACCGGTCATGACTTTGGTTCCATGGAAACAAGTGCCACTCTTTAGTTCATTTATGAAACACAAATAGATTATCTATGACCAAGTGAAAATAGCATTAAGGCAAGTATTTAAATCTCTCTTATTTTGACCAGCAGCTGCTGTGATGGACATCCCCTGTAGGATGTTCAAAACACAAATAGAGCCACAGTAAATTTCAATTGATATAATCTTCTTTAATGCACTACAAGTAAATGACCTCTGAAGTGAAAACTAGGCAAGCAATCTTCCAAACAACACTTAGTGTCAAACGTACATTCTATGATCAAGAATTTTCTATCTTATTTAAAGGAAATCATCAAATATATCTCAGATTGAAAGATAAATTGTGCAGTGAGGTGATGCTTCAAGCTTCTGATTTAAGAAGAAAAGAGAGATGTAGGGTTTAAAGAAGAACAGCTGATCTGGGAAACAGAGAGCCGAATCTAGGCTCTGTTATTGGTATTAAAAATTCTTTTACAATTGTCAAAAACTGATTACAAAAGGCAGGTAGTCTGTTATTTATCTCTAACAGATAATATAGGCTATGCTACCCTTACATCTTGGTTACTCAAGTAAAATGACAGCACACTCAAAACATTACAGAAAATTATAGAAAATGCTCTGCATTAGACTTCCCCTCTAAAAGAATACTTGTCCTCAACTAGGAACAGTAGCAGAAGTATCTTCTTCAGCCACATAGTAAGGCAATAAAAGCTTCACATTGGAGACATTAGAAATGTTGAAGTGGGGTGGAAGCTGCACTTGATAAGCATTATCATTGAGACCTTGCAAGAACCTACTTTTTCTATCATTCAGATTTGTATAAGATCCAGCAGGTTGTCTTTCTTTACTCAAAACCACCCACACAAGGTTTCCTTCTTTGAAAAGAAGCTTCTTTGAATGAACATTAACTGCTAGCTTATATTTTGCATTGGATTCTTCAATCTTAGACTTCATTTGAGCATGAACATTCTTCATAAAATCTGCCATCTCCACAGCCTTGTGTTTCTCTTCTTAGAAAGTGGCAAAGGTGTCAAATCTATGACCCTTGAAGGGTTCGAACTGTATACAACTTCAAAAGAAGTATTGATAGTCCGATTGAGAGAAGAGTTATGGGCAAACTCAACCAAGGGAAGAATAATTTCCTAGCTTCTAGGATTCTCACCAGCTAGACATCCCAACAAATTTCCAAGGCTTCAGTTGACTACTTCAGTTTGACCATCAGTTTGAGGATGAAAAGAAGTACTAAAACTCAATTCAGTCCCCACTTTCCTCCATAGAGTTCTCCAAAAGTGAGCAAGGAACTTGGCATCTTTATTGGACACAATAGAAGTAGGTACCCCATGTAACTTGTAGACCTCTTTAACGAAAATATTTGCAACGTTTGAAGCATCCATGGTCTTCCAACAAGATTGAATCATTCTTCCTTTGGGTAGGTGGAAGATCAAGCACAAAATCCATGCTAATGCACATCCAAGGTCTGTTTGGTACAGGTAGAGGCAGATACAGGCCTGAATTAATAGTTGTTCCCTTCCCCTTTTGACACACATGGAAACCTTGCACATGCCTTTCTACATCTCTAGCCATTCCCTAAAACAACCTAGTGAAAAGCGCTAGCTACATCTACGCTATCACCTCAAAATGACTAGTCAATTTTGAACTTCTCAAAAATTCTTTATAAAGCTCAATTTCTCCTAATAACGAGGCAATGTGGGATTTAACACTCATTACTATCTTTATAAATCACCCACTCTATGTAAGCTACTCCTCATCTTTCCAATATGACACCGTAATGTTACAAACTCTAGGATCCGAAACTCCAGGGGATAAAGAAAATCCGAACCGGGATCCAAACCCGGATTTGGAACAAGACCCGAAACATGACCAGAACTGTGCCCAATAACCAAAGAGCCAAAATCCGAGATCCCGGATGAAAGCCTAGAACCCGCGTGATCCTACAAAGAAGTCTTCTTCAACATGGGCTTAGGCCCAGCCTGGCTGCCACCAGTCTTCAATCTAACCCCAAGAGAGAATTTGGGTTTCAAACCCAGCCCAAAATATCTTAACCTGAAAGCTGAAACCCGATCCAAAGTAGACCTAATAAGCACGAGAATCTTCTTCCACATGCGAAAAAACCCTAACTTATTCTTCTTCCTAACCTTGCCGCCGCTATGGGTCTAGACATGCTTCATCCTCTTCTCCGTCAACCTAGACAATTGCTCCTCCGAATCAAAGCAGTTCACCGCCATTCTCCCATCTTCCACATCTCTACACAACGCCACTGGAAGCAGATCCAGCCCCCACAACTCAACCTTCAGAACCGGCGACCCATAAGGCTTGACATCATGAACGTAGACCTCGCGCACCGCCTTTGCGAAGGACAGAGAATCCCCACCCACAGCACGATTAGCCCCAAAAAAAAGCCCACCAGAAAAAATCTGCACTTCCTTCCCCACGGAAGAACCCTCAACAGCAGCCTTCGATCCAGACGAATGTTCAAGAAAGGCTTTTTCATCGAAAAGAAGAAAGCTTTAGCTTCCACAGAGAATCGGCGCTCCATAACAGCAACGCATAACAAGTCTCGAGAGGAAACACCACATAGGCACTCCACCAACAGTCGGAGACTAACACCAGGCGAACTCAGCAATGACGAACCAAAACCAAACCAAAGCTCACCAGAAAAGACCGAACTGAACCAAAATACGCCAAAAACACACCACCTCGCACTCAGGTAAGACGAATGGAAGGCGAACCCTAGCTGGACAAGCCTACACGCGCCGCCCGCTAGAGGAAAGAGAAAAAGTAGAGCAAGGGCAAGAGGAGAGAGTTTAGGGAGAAGGATTATTTTTAAATTATATTGCCTACAAATCAAAACTTCAAAATTGATGGCCTGCATAACAAGGCAAAATGACTTCTAATACCAGTAGTTTATTTATATTTCAATAGAACAAATGTAACTATGCATAAAATTTATCATGGTACAAACCTTTTTATTACGGTCACGATTCTCATCCCTAGTTGAATACAAAACCATTGAGCTTAAGTTTTCAATTTTCTTGGCTTGCTCTTGTACCCTCCTCTCCCATTCAGCTTGGGCTTTCTTTTCCTCCACCAATTCCAAAGCTATTCGCTCCCTCTCCAATTCAGTCTGCCAGGCCAGCATCACAGCTTTTAGAAGAGACACATATTCTAATGATATAAAAAATCATAAAATGGACATTGTCAAACCTGTAGCAATGTGTTCCGCAAATTGAGGATCTCATCTTCTAAATGCTCTGAATGAGAACCCTAAAACAAAGAAGCCCAAAAAGAAAAAAAAAAAAAAAAAAAAAAAGAAAGAACAACAACAAAAACAAGGCAAATGTTAAACTGGCCTACATTTCATAAGTAACTCCATTCAAATACCTAAACCTATTATAACAATTGGACAAACCTGCAGTTTGGCTCGAAGCTCCTCAATTTCTTTCCTTTGACGCTTTAGCAAAGCAGCATCTGTTAAAATCTGGCATGAAACAATGAACTAAGTTGAAATAAAAGCAGAGAAAAAGCAACGTATAACATGCAAAGACCAGCCAAAAGCCCAAAGTAAGTCCGTATTATAAAACATCTTGAAGGAAATTTGAACTTGACTGCAAGAAAGAATGCAAATGAAAGAGATCATGGCAGCATGCAAACAAAATTAGCGCAAAACCTCATTCACACGAGCACAGTTTGTAACACGTAAAGCTCTGCTTGCAAACTGGAGACTGCTTTTAGTCTCATCTGCATGAATCTGCCACCAAACAAAAGGTGGTAAGCAATCAAGATAGGGAGTACATCTCAAAACAACAGCACACGATGCTGAAGACACAAATACCCAAGCAAAGAATAAATCACAAAAGAAAGTAATTTTTCTGTGCCCATATGGTGCCAAAGTAGTCTCAATATCCCCTGGTTGATAGTCGTAAAATCTAACTTTTGGCATTTAATGAAATTCCTTCTCGGAAAACTTTGAGAAAAATGAAATGTACATAACATGGTTCGAATAAGTGGATACATTTTTCAAGAAATACTTGGAAGTCCGTAGAGCAAGTGGATGAGCGTTCCAAAGATGTCACCTCACCATGTACATGTTTGACTTACTCCAAATAAAAAAATATAAAACAGAAACAAATTGGTGCGAACAGATAGCAATCAGAATACTAGTTCTTTTATGAGATGGACCCTTCAAAATTAATTGTTTACCCCTCAAATTTATTTATTTTTTAATTTTGTCTCCACTCTCCTAAAATTCAGTTCCGCCAATGTACATAGTTGTGTTTGCTATATGGTCTCCTCTCCCATCAGTACACCGAATTTTCCATTTCATGTTAACCTGGCCATCTGAACACAACCAGGTTGTATAGAAGTGTGAGCTTAAAATTTTATTACGTAGATCAAAAGGAACAGAAATTAACATAAACTATAAGTATATTCTAGAAAAACAATTTCTCATTTTTAATGTAAATAAATATGAGAAAATGTCCACTAGCTACTGATTTCGACTGTCTGTCAAAATGTCGATTTATCACGATATACAAGAGTAATGACGGATATTTCAAATATCATTTGTTCTAGCAACAAATCAAGACACTTGCCTATATCTCAGTCAAATCCTCACTATAGCCATAGTAAATATAAATTTGATCATATTTATCATTTATATACTCAATGGCTTTTATCAAGAATATAGAGATATCTATCCACATACCAGAATCATTAGGTTGAAAGTGGTTTTGGCTTTTCATCAACAATGCCACCAAGCATTTTTAAATAAATGAAACCCCAGCATTCAGGATATATGAAGATTTGACCAGGTTTTATAGCAATAGTAAAGAATTAAAATGACAAATGCTTCGGTAGCTTCAAGAGAATCCAAATAAAAATTAATAGGGGAAAATTCACTTTACCCCCCTAAAGTTTCAAGGGTTTTTCAATTCGAACTTCAATGTTTAAAAATTGGCAATGTACCCCCCTAATGTTTCAAAAAAATTTAATTCAGACCCCCCGTTACTAATTTTCGTCTAATTTGACGGAAATCATCCCACGTGCGTCTCGCGTGGGATTTTAATGCCCTCTATTTCAATTTTGCCTTCATTAAAACCTATGAAATTACGTAGTTACCTTCATTAAAATCTTTTAATGAGAGTAATTACCTAATTTCATAGGTTTTAATGACGGCAAAATTGGAATAGAGGGCATCAAAATCCCACGTGAGACGCACGTGAGATGATTTACGTCCAATTAGACGAAAATTAGTAACGGGAGGTTTGAATTGAAAATTTTTGAAACATTAGGGGGGTACATTGCAAATTTTTAAACATTGGGGTTCCAATTGAAAAACCTCTGAAACTTCAGAGGGTAAAGTGAATTTAACCCAAATTAATAAAAACAACAAACGCAAGATCATCATCAATAGGGACAGATACAGGGGTGGCCCATAGGGGCCATGGCCACCCCCAATTCTCAAAACCTTTTTTTTTTTAAGTCAAAACTTATATATATATAGTGAGAAATATATATTATATTGGGGATAAAAATTTAAGTTTGGCCCTTATGAACTCAACATTTTTATGACCAATTATAAATACCCAAATTTCATTTAAAAACTCATAAAAAGACCCAATCTTAGCCTTTTTAGCAACACGTCAAGGTATGAAAATTTCATACGCTGTTATTTGCATATTGAGATAGGATAATTGCATGGTTCTTCCCCCCCTTTTTTTGTTTAATTCTTTGTTTTTGACATGAAGAACTTAATAGCCTTGAGGAATTCTATTGATATTGAAGTGTTAATGAATATTACATGCTGAAATTTTAGAATCTCCAATAAACATATCATATTGAGGTAGTTCCGGAAAAGCATAAGCTTTTACTTTTTACACCGAAAGATTTTTTCAATTTAAATAAGTTTTCTACAAAAATCAAACGGGGTCTTAAGTCAATAAATGAACTAGGAGCTGTTCTCTAGAAATGCTCTCTCTCTAGATTCGGATGAATTTCAAAATTTGAATTTTTGAAAGTTGAATTTCTGCGAGCGGTGGCGCGGCTGGTGCTGCGCGTTAGGGTTCGGCGCGCTTGTTATGGAACGCAGCTTCTCTTTTGAAGCTAAAACCTTCTGCCTTTCGGCAAAGGTTGGGTGTCCTAACCTTCGTCTGGAGGAAAGGAGAAAAGGTTTCGTGGAGTATATTTTCGCGAGCATTCAGTGTTCGTCGTGGTTGGTGGAAACGGTGGAAGCGGCGATTCAGGCACAGGTGAAGGAAGAAATCGCCAAATCTTACTATGAGGATGATAAGGCCACGATGGTCCACGGGGGAGGTAATAAGGCCGGAAGGTTCTTGGAGGTATCGGTGTTGGCTGAGGGTGGTCGTAAGGGAGTCATTTGGCTTCCGGAGGGACGCTTTGGGAGGGGCTGGCTGCGTTTTGCGGGAGAGCTTCAGCAACTGTTGGCAGCCCAGTTCAAGTTGGCTAGTACGGCGGAGCTTGGGGTTCCATCTTCGGTGGGGTTTCGCATGGATGTTCCTTCTTTGGGGGTCGATTCCGAGAGGTCTTTTGTGGATGTCCTTCGATCTTCTCCGGGCGTCGAGGCGAGAGCAATTGAGTACCCGAGGTCTCTCGATTTGCTTCCGGGGTCATCTTGTTTGGAATCGGAGTATGACGGTATGGGGTTGCGTTCTACTGTGGATTGCTCTGCGTTGGAGAGCTTGCCTTCTCCTCTGGCGAAGGCGGCTGGGTCAGTGAGTTCGAGGAAGAAGAAGAAGGGTAAGATCGGTATTAGTGGGTTGTTGAGGCTTCTAGGGCAAATCCAACATAAGTTGGACCGGGTCCGCGCTGGGGTTGTCTCGAAGCCCTTTCGCAGGAGAAAAAGGGTTCCTTTTTTGGGCCTAACAAATTCTGTTTTGGGTTGCGTTTCCGGGTCGGTCTCTGAAGTGGAATTGGGTCAAAATTTGGATCCGGTTCTATTCTTGGATCCGTATTTCTCGGATCCAGTCCAAAACTCGGTTCCGGGTTCGGAGCTGGGCTCAAATCAAAATTTGGTCTCGATTTCTTTACCTTTGGAGTCTGTTTCTGCGTGTGCGTCGCTTTTGGTGCCTTCTCCGGGGATTCCTCTGGTCTCTGAAGAGGTTTTGGAACCGTTGGCTAGGTCTTCTTTGAGTTTGCAGGTTACCGGTTTGGATTCCGACGATGGGTCTTCCCCGGCAGAGTTCTCTCTCTCTCCGGTGCAAGTTTTGGGCGAGATTGTTGGGTCTGCCGGTGATGGGTCCTCTCAGGGGGCTGTTTCTATCCATTCTGCGGAGGTTTTACCAGTGAGCCCGTGGCGCAGGGACTGGGAGGTTTCTTTTTCTTCGGTGCCTGAAGCCTGTCTGGGTGCGACTGTGTCTTCGGAGATTTCTGATTCGGCGCATCTTTCTATTCTCAAAGAGGCCTTCTCTGTTCCGTGGGAGGTGGACTCTCCGTCGAGCCCTCTTTGCAGGGATAAGGAGGTTCCTTTTTCGGGGGGGGAGGAACAGGTTGTTCGCCCTTCTTCTCCGGCGAAAGGGTTGATTCGTCGTGGGTTCTTTGGTCCGAGAGCTGTCTCTCCCTCTCTGGTGGTGTTGAAGGATTCTTCCTTGTCTTCTAAGGGAAAGGACCCTGTTCCGGTTCCCTCTGTGCTGGTGGAGGTTCAAGTAGGCTCTACTATCTCGCCTACCTTTAGGGTGGCTGAGCTGGGTCTTCATTCCCCTGATGATACCTCTTTGCTCTCGTCTCAGGTCTGCACTTCTCTCTCGACTACTTCCCTTCCCGATGGGGCGGCTGAGATGGGTAGGAGTCTTAGCCGTCCTTTTCCTCGCATGACAGAGAGTGGTACTCCCATTTATTCCTCTATATCCACGTCCCAACTGTGGTATACCCGGAGGGTGAAGGAAAA
>NC_081549.1:8184599-8199415 GCF_901000735.1 Corylus avellana | reverse complement strand
AGAATTTGGGTTTCAAACCCAGCCCAAAATATCTTAACCTGGAAGCTGAAACCCGATCCAAAGTAGACCTAATAAGCACAAGAATCTTCTTCCACATGCGAAAAAACCCTAACTTATTCTTCTTCCTAACCTTGCCGCCACTATGGGTCCAGACATGCTTCATCCTCTTCTCTGTCGACCTAGACAATTGCTCCTCCAAATCAAAGCAGTTCACCACCATTCTCCCATCTTCCACATCTCTACACAATGCCACTGGAAGCAGATCCAGCCCCCACAGCTCAACCTTCAGAACCGGGGACCCATAAGGCTTGACATCATGAACGTAGACCTCGCACACTGCCTTTGCGAAGGACAGAGAATCCCCACCCACAGCACGATTAGACCCAAAAAAATGCCCACCAGAAAAAATCTGCACTTCCTTCCCCACGGAAGAACCCTCAACAGCAGCCTTGATTCAGACGAATGTTCAAGAAAGGCCACCAACTTGCTAAGCTCACCTGCTACTCGCCTCCATCCCCGCCCTTCACGACCCTCAGGGAGCCAAATCATCCCTTTCCGCCACCCTTTGCATAGACAGCCACCTCCAAAAACCGGGCGGCCTTGTTACTGCCACCACGGACAAACAACACCTTCACGTCCTCCCGGAAAGACTTGACAAAATCCTCCTTCCCCGGAGACTTCAACGCCTCCTCCACTGGAGCCACCAACCAGGCAGAACAATGAAACCCTACAAACACAAACTGAACAAAACCCTTCCTCCTTTCCTCCAAATGGAGCTCTAACTTGCCTTCTTTCACCGAAAAGAAGAAAGCTTTCGCTTCCACGGAGAATCGGCGCTCCATAACAGCAACGCATAACAAGTCTCAAGAGAAAACACCACATCGGCACTCCACCAACGGTCAGAGACTAACACCAGGCGAAATCAGCAATGAAAAACCAAAACCAAACCAGAGCTCACCAGAAAAAGACCGAACTAAACCAAAATACGCCAAAAACACACCACCTCGCACTCAGGTAAGACGAATGGAAGGCGAACCCTAGCTGGACGCGCCTACACGCGCCGCCGCTAGAGGAAAGAGAAAAAGTAGAGCAAGGGCAAGAGGAGAGAGTTTAGGGAGAAGAAGGATTATTTTTCAATTATATTGCCTACAAATCAAAACTTCAAAATTGATGGCCTGCATAACAAGGCAAAATGACTTCTAATACCAGTAATTTATTTATATTTCAATAGAACAAATGTAACTATGCATAAAATTTATCATGGTACAAACCTTTTTATTACGGTCACGATTCTCATCCCTAGTTGAATACAAAACCATTGAGCTTAAGTTTTCAATTTTCTTGGCTTGCTCTTGTACCCTCTTCTCCCATTCAGCTTGGGCTTTCTTTTCCTCCACCAATTCCAAAGCTATTCGCTCCCTCTCCAATTCAGTCTGCCAGGCCAGCATCACAGCTTTTAGAAGAGACACACATATTCTAATGATATAAAAAATCATAAAATGGACATTGTCAAACCTGTAGCAATGTGTTCCGCAGATTGAGGATCTCATCTTCTAAATGCTCTGAATGAGAACCCTAAAACATAGAAGCCCAAAAAAGAAAAAAAAAAAAGAAAAGAAAGAACAACAACAAAAAAAACAAGGCAAACGTTAAACTGGCCAACATTTCATAAGTAACTCCATTCAAATCCCTAAACCTATTATAACAATTGGACAAACCTGCAGTTTGGCTCGAAGCTCCTCAATTTCTTTCCTTTGACGCTTTAGCAAAGCAGCATCTGTTAAAATCTGGCATGAAACAATGAACTAAGTTGAAATAAAAGCAGAGAAAAAGCAACGTATAACATGCAAAGACCAGCCAAAAGCCCAAAGTAAGTCCGTATTATAAAACATCTTGAAGGAAATTTGAACTTGACTGCAAGAAAGAATGCAAATGAAAAAGATCATGGCAGTATGCAAACAAAATTAGCGCAAAACCTCATTCACACGAGCACAGTTTGTAACACGTAAAGCTCTGCTTGCAAACTGGAGACTGCTTTTAGTCTCATCTGCATGAATCTGCCACCAAACAAAAGGTGGTAAGCAATCAAGATAGGGAGTACATCTCAAAACAACAGCACAAGATGCAGAAGACACAAATACCCAAGCAAAGAATAAATCACAAAAGAAAGTAATTTTTCTGTACCCATTTGGTGCCAAAGTAGTCTCAATATCCCCTGGTTAATAGTTGTAAAATCTAACTTTTGGCATTTAATGAAATTCCTTCTAGGAGAACTTTGAGAAAAATGAAATGTACATAACATGGTTCGAATAAGTGGATACATTTTTCAAGAAATACTTGGGAAGTCCGTAGAGCAAGTGGATGAGCGTTCCAAAGTTATCACCTCACCATGTACATGCTTGACTTACTCCAAATAAAAAAAATATATAACAGAAACAAATTGGTGCGAACAGATAGCAATCAGAATACCAGTTCTTTTATGAGATGGACCCTTCAAAATTAATTGTTTACCCCTCAAATTTATTTATTTTTTAATTTTGTCTCCACTCTCCTAAAATTCAGTTCCGCCAATGTACATAGTTGTGTTTGCTATATGGTCTCCTCTCCCATCAGTACACCGAATTTTCCATTTCATGTTAACCTGGCCATCTGAACACAACCAGGTTGTATAGAAGTGTGAGCTTAAAATTTTATTACGTAGATCAAAAGGAACAGAAATTAACATAAACTATAAGTATATTCTAGAAAAACAATTTCTCATTTTTAATGTAAATAAATATGAGAAAATGTCCACTAGCTACTGATTTCGACTGTCTGTCAAAATGTCGATTTATCACGATATACAAGAGTAATGACGGATATTTCAAATATCATTTGTTCTAGCAACAAATCAAGACACTTGCCTATATCTCAGTCAAATCCTCACTATAGCCATAGTAAATATAAATTTGATCATATTTATCATTTATATACTCAATGGCTTTTATCAAGAATATAGAGATATCTATCCACATACCAGAATCATTAGGTTGAAAGTGGTTTTGGCTTTTCATCAACAATGCCACCAAGCATTTTTAAATAAATGAAACCCCAGCATTCAGGATATATGAAGATTTGACCAGGTTTTATAGCAATAGTAAAGAATTAAAATGACAAATGCTTCGGTAGCTTCAAGAGAATCCAAATAAAAATTAATAGGGGAAAATTCACTTTACCCCCCTAAAGTTTCAAGGGTTTTTCAATTCGAACTTCAATGTTTAAAAATTGGCAATGTACCCCCCTAATGTTTCAAAAAAATTTAATTCAGACCCCCCGTTACTAATTTTCGTCTAATTTGACGGAAATCATCCCACGTGCGTCTCGCGTGGGATTTTAATGCCCTCTATTTCAATTTTGCCTTCATTAAAACCTATGAAATTACGTAGTTACCTTCATTAAAATCTTTTAATGAGAGTAATTACCTAATTTCATAGGTTTTAATGACGGCAAAATTGGAATAGAGGGCATCAAAATCCCACGTGAGACGCACGTGAGATGATTTACGTCCAATTAGACGAAAATTAGTAACGGGAGGTTTGAATTGAAAATTTTTGAAACATTAGGGGGGTACATTGCAAATTTTTAAACATTGGGGTTCCAATTGAAAAACCTCTGAAACTTCAGAGGGTAAAGTGAATTTAACCCAAATTAATAAAAACAACAAACGCAAGATCATCATCAATAGGGACAGATACAGGGGTGGCCCATAGGGGCCATGGCCACCCCCAATTCTCAAAACCTTTTTTTTTTTAAGTCAAAACTTATATATATATAGTGAGAAATATATATTATATTGGGGATAAAAATTTAAGTTTGGCCCTTATGAACTCAACATTTTTATGACCAATTATAAATACCCAAATTTCATTTAAAAACTCATAAAAAGACCCAATCTTAGCCTTTTTAGCAACACGTCAAGGTATGAAAATTTCATACGCTGTTATTTGCATATTGAGATAGGATAATTGCATGGTTCTTCCCCCCCTTTTTTTGTTTAATTCTTTGTTTTTGACATGAAGAACTTAATAGCCTTGAGGAATTCTATTGATATTGAAGTGTTAATGAATATTACATGCTGAAATTTTAGAATCTCCAATAAACATATCATATTGAGGTAGTTCCGGAAAAGCATAAGCTTTTACTTTTTACACCGAAAGATTTTTTCAATTTAAATAAGTTTTCTACAAAAATCAAACGGGGTCTTAAGTCAATAAATGAACTAGGAGCTGTTCTCTAGAAATGCTCTCTCTCTAGATTCGGATGAATTTCAAAATTTGAATTTTTGAAAGTTGAATTTCTGCGAGCGGTGGCGCGGCTGGTGCTGCGCGTTAGGGTTCGGCGCGCTTGTTATGGAACGCAGCTTCTCTTTTGAAGCTAAAACCTTCTGCCTTTCGGCAAAGGTTGGGTGTCCTAACCTTCGTCTGGAGGAAAGGAGAAAAGGTTTCGTGGAGTATATTTTCGCGAGCATTCAGTGTTCGTCGTGGTTGGTGGAAACGGTGGAAGCGGCGATTCAGGCACAGGTGAAGGAAGAAATCGCCAAATCTTACTATGAGGATGATAAGGCCACGATGGTCCACGGGGGAGGTAATAAGGCCGGAAGGTTCTTGGAGGTATCGGTGTTGGCTGAGGGTGGTCGTAAGGGAGTCATTTGGCTTCCGGAGGGACGCTTTGGGAGGGGCTGGCTGCGTTTTGCGGGAGAGCTTCAGCAACTGTTGGCAGCCCAGTTCAAGTTGGCTAGTACGGCGGAGCTTGGGGTTCCATCTTCGGTGGGGTTTCGCATGGATGTTCCTTCTTTGGGGGTCGATTCCGAGAGGTCTTTTGTGGATGTCCTTCGATCTTCTCCGGGCGTCGAGGCGAGAGCAATTGAGTACCCGAGGTCTCTCGATTTGCTTCCGGGGTCATCTTGTTTGGAATCGGAGTATGACGGTATGGGGTTGCGTTCTACTGTGGATTGCTCTGCGTTGGAGAGCTTGCCTTCTCCTCTGGCGAAGGCGGCTGGGTCAGTGAGTTCGAGGAAGAAGAAGAAGGGTAAGATCGGTATTAGTGGGTTGTTGAGGCTTCTAGGGCAAATCCAACATAAGTTGGACCGGGTCCGCGCTGGGGTTGTCTCGAAGCCCTTTCGCAGGAGAAAAAGGGTTCCTTTTTTGGGCCTAACAAATTCTGTTTTGGGTTGCGTTTCCGGGTCGGTCTCTGAAGTGGAATTGGGTCAAAATTTGGATCCGGTTCTATTCTTGGATCCGTATTTCTCGGATCCAGTCCAAAACTCGGTTCCGGGTTCGGAGCTGGGCTCAAATCAAAATTTGGTCTCGATTTCTTTACCTTTGGAGTCTGTTTCTGCGTGTGCGTCGCTTTTGGTGCCTTCTCCGGGGATTCCTCTGGTCTCTGAAGAGGTTTTGGAACCGTTGGCTAGGTCTTCTTTGAGTTTGCAGGTTACCGGTTTGGATTCCGACGATGGGTCTTCCCCGGCAGAGTTCTCTCTCTCTCCGGTGCAAGTTTTGGGCGAGATTGTTGGGTCTGCCGGTGATGGGTCCTCTCAGGGGGCTGTTTCTATCCATTCTGCGGAGGTTTTACCAGTGAGCCCGTGGCGCAGGGACTGGGAGGTTTCTTTTTCTTCGGTGCCTGAAGCCTGTCTGGGTGCGACTGTGTCTTCGGAGATTTCTGATTCGGCGCATCTTTCTATTCTCAAAGAGGCCTTCTCTGTTCCGTGGGAGGTGGACTCTCCGTCGAGCCCTCTTTGCAGGGATAAGGAGGTTCCTTTTTCGGGGGGGGAGGAACAGGTTGTTCGCCCTTCTTCTCCGGCGAAAGGGTTGATTCGTCGTGGGTTCTTTGGTCCGAGAGCTGTCTCTCCCTCTCTGGTGGTGTTGAAGGATTCTTCCTTGTCTTCTAAGGGAAAGGACCCTGTTCCGGTTCCCTCTGTGCTGGTGGAGGTTCAAGTAGGCTCTACTATCTCGCCTACCTTTAGGGTGGCTGAGCTGGGTCTTCATTCCCCTGATGATACCTCTTTGCTCTCGTCTCAGGTCTGCACTTCTCTCTCGACTACTTCCCTTCCCGATGGGGCGGCTGAGATGGGTAGGAGTCTTAGCCGTCCTTTTCCTCGCATGACAGAGAGTGGTACTCCCATTTATTCCTCTATATCCACGTCCCAACTGTGGTATACCCGGAGGGTGAAGGAAAAAGTCGCAAAGCAGCTGCATAAGAACAAGGACCTGCTTGCCGAGGTTGTGGTGGATTCTTCGGTGGAAGGGAAGTCCGATAGGGGGCTTGATGTGATGAATCTCGCTCCCGTTGTGGGGTTGTCTTGGGGAGATGAAGACAAAAAACTTCGGGACCTTTTTTCTGTCATTGAAAAGAGGGAGCCCGTGGTTGAAGCTTCTACTCCTAAGGTTAAGGGGATGAGGGAGCTCAAAAGTCTGGATTGCTCCATCTCTCCGGTGAAGGGCCGGCGTCGGCGGGGATTTTTTGGGGTCGAAAAATGCTTTTTCATTTCCCCCTGAGGTGCACTAGGTTTCCACCTGAGATGCACTAGGGCTTTTCTTGGGTATTTGGTTGGGTCTCTTGTACACCATTTTGGTTGGGTGTTGGGTTTGATTGGGTTTTTCTGGGTTTTTGGTTTGTTAGGGTGTTTGGTTGGGTTCCTTTGTATACATTTTTGTGTACTGAGAGGCGCTTTGCGCTTTTTTTGATATATACTACATTACTTATCAAAAAAAAAAAAATGATTCTACAATGTGAAATACATTATCATATGGGTATCAACTAAGTTAAGGCACCAAAACAACCAAAATAAAATAACTTGAAATAAACCAAAAAAATCAAACAGGTCTTAAGTTAATTGATTGCATACTTCAATATATCTAATTGTTATTTAATAGCCATAATAGTTTTTAGTTCCTAATAAACAATAACAAAAAAGAAATTAAAAAGACAAAAATTTAGAAAGGAAAATTCAGACAATCGAGAAACACCGAAAAATTGAGAAAAAAATAATACACAAAGAAGATCAGCTTCACTACTACAAGACTCTAGGTTACAAAGTTAATGTCTTTATGTTTTGGCCCCCCTCGAAAAAGAATTCCTGGTTTCGTCCCTAATCATCAGCATTGATCAAATCCATGACCGGTTCCAGAAAAGGAAAGAAAAACACAAAAGGCCTAAAGCGGAATAGAGTACCACAAAGAATAAAGCAATCTAGATGCTCCGCTAACAAAGGGGATCCAAACTAGGTACGAGGAAAGTAATAGTCCTATCAATGTATTTCATTTTTCTAATAGAACAGCTTTTATTGTTTTTTCATTGAGAGTCATTCCCTCTCCATTTTCTTCTACAAGCTTTCTTTTGGCTTTGCCATCCTTCTTTTGCATGGAAGTAATAATCAAATTAACACTATATAACTACATAATGGCAACTATTTGGCCTTTGCACTCAAGTGCACCTATCCATTCCCGTGAGTGTTATCAGCGCGTGAGGGCATGTTCCGGCATGTTTCGTTGAGGATTGCATGGTTCGGTTGTTTGTTGAGTTAGTGAAGATTAAGATTAAATTTAACAAATTTACCACGTCCCTCTACTAACAACACCCTCCTCTCCTCCTCTTCCAGCCCAGCTCTTAACCTCTTGTTCCAACCTCCCCATCTCTATGGAGACTATCTCCCCAACACTAGGGGAGCTACAACAACACCACAAATTTCTTCCCAATCATGTCCCCAAAGGCGACATCATCCTATGCTAGCAAAAGGATGGATGATGCAGACTTTCCAACAACTTGTGGGATAATTCGATAAAAGGGGGTCCTGATGGTTCATCCATCCAAGTAAAGGGTTTGATCTGACAATCATGAAGGCGAGTAGCATCCCTATGCTCGTGTCAACAATGGTGCTGGTGGTGTTTGGATGCAGTAGGAGGGCTAAGGGCAAAGAGGAGGCAATGGAATTGGAGTCAGAAAAGGACCATGACATGGCTGAGGGGGTCTTGGCAGAAGGCGAAGAGGGTAACAGGGGGGCGCGGGCGCACAAGTGGACACTTACATAGTCACATGTCTGGAGCAAGATATTAGATTCGTTGGCAGATAAGAGAACATGGAGAAGAACTCAAGATTAATGTTCAAAGCAAATTAAACAGTAAAAATACTTTCAGAATCATTTTCAAGGTTTCACCCAAACCGCATAAAATCAGTGATTTTTGTAAAAAAATATTTTTCCATGAAAAATATTTTACATCGAAACAAATAGTTTTTGTGACTTACCAATGAGTCAGTGACCAATTAGTCCCAGAGAAAAGATGTATAACAAGTTCATGCAACACATACACATGCATGATAAAATCCTTTGAAAAGTCAAGTCTTCAAAACCTGTTGGAATCCTAAAAGCAATGCTCTACACTTGACGTTTATATGAATGAAAGACTTCTAGTAAATGATTCATGAAGGGAGTTGCAAAGCTTAATAAACTTGATACAACAATCTCAATGAAGCATGAAATGACTCTATGAATATCAACTTGTGCAAGCGTGATATTGCATATTATAGCTGTATTTGATTCCACCCAAGGCAGGTTGCAAAAGTCAAGTCTTCAAAACATGTTGGAATCCTAAAAGCAATGTTCTACACTTACCGCTTATATGAATGAAAGACTTCTAGTAAACAATTCATAAAAGGAGTTGTAAAGCTTAATAAACTTTACACAACAATCTCAATGAAGAATGAAATGACTCTATGAACCTGTGCAAGCGTGATATTGCATATTATAGCTGTATTTGAATTTCCACCCAAGGCAGGTTGTAAAATGCGTGTAAGTTTGCTATCTCGATATGGAACATGACCCCTGCAACAAATATTGAATAAGTTCAATTACATATGCAAAGAGATAACATTCTTAAGCAATCAAGGAACCTACCCTTGACTCTCAGCACCTTCACTCAATTTTTTAATCACAGTTCCTAGTGTCATCAAGCTTTTATTAATGTGGGAACCCTCTTTAAGCCGAACACCTTCTGCTCCAGTTTTTGCAGCACGTTCTGAACCAGCAAGGTCCACTAAATTCTGGAGGAAAGAATAAGCAATTAGGAAGAAAGTGAATAACATAACAAAAGCATCCATCATGCCAAGCGCAATCAAAACAAACCATCAACACGAATACAAATAAAAAAGAAGGCACCGAATAAGAAAAAATAAATTCTAAAAAACAAAAAAGGAAAATAAATGATAGTTTCAGTAATCACCTACCAAAACTGATACACGGACAGCATCACAAGAACTGACAATATCTTCATCTTCACTTTTGTCCCGACTCTCTATTATCTATTCAAATAAATGATAATGAAGATGAACATATTTAACCCTATAACGAGTACGAAGGGAAGGATGAATAACTATACCATGCGAAAGATAGTGTGTGACCGACTACTGTACAGATTCATATTTGTCTCTCCAATATGCCGATGAGCTGAAATTAAAGTCAAAAAAATATAAAATAAGCAACCCCCTTGGCCAGTATATTTTATGGCAAGGGACATCAGTATAAGGGATTTGAAACAGGGAGAGAAAGATTATAGATATTTGACGACTGAGTTAATCAATGTTCAAATAGGTGAAGATATAAAAAAGAAAAAGCTCAGAAATGGGAGCCTTTAAAAGTCAAGTATTGAACTTGAGCACCCATATTATTTTAAGCTAAGTAACATGTTACTCGAAAAGTATCAAGAGGAGGGATGTAATCCACATAGGCAGCATTACAGAAGTGAAAATAGTGCTTTTGAGCACTATTTAAATGTAGAAAAAAATATGTAAGATAATATAAAGAGTAAAAATTACATTCTCCAAACTCCATGAAATCAAGGACTTGCTCGGGAGAGGCAACAATTTCTTCTCGCAAACCAGCAACGTGTATCCCCCGCTACAAACATGAGGGGAACAGAATAAACAGTAAGTAACAGCAAGTTACCATAAATTTATTATAGTAAATAGCACAGTACCTCAAGACTTTCATGAATCTGCAATTTTCGGTGCTCAGGAGCCAACAAATCATTTATTTCCTCATTGTAGATCTCCATATACGACATCCGTAAAAGAAATTCTCGATCCACATCCTAATGTACAAAACAGATTTATAACATTTACTTAGCCGCATATCCCAATGTGGAAAAACAGTTGAACAAAATTAAAAATCCAAAGCGCTAGAAATCAAGATCATTAGGTAGCATCACAGAAAAGTTGCTTCAAGTTCACAATGGAAATTCGTCATATTAGAATCAATACCCATTTCCAAGGTGATTGTGTAGCCAAAAACGAATCTTGTCAAATACGTTTCGGAACTTCAAAAATAAATCTTGCTTTAAGTACCTGTTGAATGGTTTCGAACAATTCATGGACAGAAAGAGGAATGACTCCCGGCTCCGTGGCCGAGCCTCGCATTGTATGAGTTTTCCCACTGTTTGTTTGCCCATAAGCAAACACAGTTCCTACAACAAAACAAACATATATAAATGATAAAATAATGCCAATCATAAAATTAAACAAAATAAAAAATAAAAAAATAAATCACAGCCAACGGAGCAGAAATTGTTGTTTCAAACTAGATAGAGATTACTCGGCGTACCGTTGAAGCCGCGAACTGCTGCGGCGACTATTTCTTTGGTTCGAGCCTGATAGACCTCGATAGTCTTGCAATCTTCACCGAAAATCCGATCTAAGAACCAGAAATTTGAGTAGTTTTAGAAAAAGAATGTTAGGTCTGAAGGGAAAAGGGAAAATTGAGAGGGAAATAATGCGTGGATTTTACCGAATTCGAACTTGAAGGAGTTGTTGGGGATAAGAATGGAGTTCCCGGAGATTCGCCAAGGGCTGGTCTTGGCCTCCTCTGCTGAGAGAGGCCTCGCGCGTACGGCCACGTGTATTCTCTCCATTCTCACTCACTCACTCAAGTTTCTCTGAGTGCAGCGCAGTGTGAATGAGGGCACCTGCAATTTGCAAATGCCGAATGATTTTGTTTTCCCGCCTCGAGGACTGAGTCACAGTGTGGGACTGTCGGATTACTTAAATAGCCTTTTCGTTTGATAATAAGCAGGACTTTTTTTGTATAATATAATTTGGAAACTATATTTTTATACTATAATGCTGATTTAATAGTTTCAATCAACTATTATACCTGTCTTTGTTAAAATAAAAAATTGGTTGAGACTCTTATTTGTTATTGTAAGATAATTATGAGATAAAAATAAAGTATAAATAATTATTCTTTTTACATCAAGTAGCGTACACGAAAAAAAGCCAATTCTTTCGAATTTGTCATTTTGGTTCCCACGGATGCGTGCCGCTACCACCCATCCCTAAGTTATAAACAGCACATGTGTTATCATTAATCTTTGGATTGAGGTTCTTGAGGGTGCATGTGTGGTCAACTGATGTAGGGTGGAATTTACCCGTGACAAGCTTTACTAAAAAGGTCATAGTTCAAGTTTTGTTCACTGGCAACTCTTCTGATGAGGATGCAAATTCAAGAGCGAATTCTCTCTGGCCTGAAGAGGATGATGTAAGAGAAAATTCGCACATGACGAGTTTTACTAAGAATTCAGACCCCGGATTGGAGCGAGTTGCGGCATTGGAAAGGTAACTCAAAGATCTACAAAATCATATTTCAAGAGATTTGGCTGATTCCAATGTTTTCTAGGTCAAACAAGCTGTCTAAAAGACGTCCCGAAACCTCCGTTTGCTATCCTATCTGAACAGAATTGCAAACGAAGCATTTCAGAGAGGGCCATTCACTAGCCCATTTGAATGAGCACGCAAACGGAGAATAAAATTCATGTTTTTTTTTTTAAAGTTTTGTTTTATTGCTGTCCAAACAGGGAAATGTTTCGTCCAAACGGGCAGCGCAGAATTGTTAAAACTGACTTATTTCGTATTGTTATTAGGGTTAGGAGTTTGAGGCCTATAAATACATGTTTATAGCCTCAAAGAATGTAGCTTTTATGTATTTTGTCAAATTTTTAATAAGAAATCTTAGAGTTTGAGTTTCTTCTATATTTTATCCTCAAATACTAGATAGACTCTATGTTTTGAGAATAATTCATTAGATCCTTGATAGACTCAACGTTTTTTAGAATGACTGCTTCTTTCTTGCTAACGTCGCGCTACATCAGTCAACCAATCCAAGGTGGGTGGTCAGCTACCTCTTCAAAAGGGTGACTAATCAATTTAAATTATAATTCTGCCATTAAGAGTGTACAAGCAAGGCTAGGAGTGTCAATCCGATCCCGGTTTCCGATTATTGGCCAAAATCAAGAACCGAAACTAGGGTACCCTAGTTATTGATTTTGAGAAACCGGAACTGGATAACCAGTTCCCAATTAACCGGGTCCTAATTAACCGGCTGGTTCTGGTTTGTACCCAGTTATTCAGACTGGGTAACCGGTTTTTAAAAACTTTTTGGGTTCAACAGCTAGCTTTGATTTAAAAGGAAGGATATGCCTCCTTTTTATAGAAAAGCAAGTTTGGAGGGTTCCATTTTTTAGTAATGTGGGACAGTTTTACATTAATATGTGGGATTGGAGGGTTCCATTTTTAAAGTAAAAAGGATATGCCTCCTTTTTAAGGCTTTTCGTCGTCTGTTTTACTGATGTCAATCCCGCATCTACTGGTTGCATCCTTCCCAGCCCTTGGGCTCAACCTTTCACATGGACCTCTGATAAAGCCACTGCAACTAAACTTGTTTTTTGTTATATATTCGACTTCCGTTTTTCTTTTTATGAGTTTGGTCCAGGGTCTAGCACATTGGACACGATGCTTTCCAGCTCTATATCATCCTGTGATGAACAAACTTCATTGCCAAGTAGGTTTTCAATAGCGAGGATCTCTCTTTGAATTCTTGAATATTTCTAGGTTGAGGCGGGATGGGGTGGTTTTATATGTGTATCGTGCCCAGAAAACTCCTCATTATTTTCATTTGTCAGTGGCTTTTTTTGTTCCACTTCATTATTTAATGTGTTACACGGTTACTCGGTCATAACCGGGTGCAAAAAATTGGAACCGAAACTGAGATACGCAGTTACCGGTTTTTTTCAACTGGTGATTAATAACCGCATAACTGCTTAGAGCAATTGCAGTTAGCAATTTTAAGGGTAGGCGAAAACGATTAACAAAGGCTAACCGCCTACTATTATATATATTATATATAATTAAATATAATAATGTAGAAAATGATGTCGTTTTGGTTTTTAATACCAACTCCTACACTATTTTGTTAAGAGTGGGCGCTTCTTGTAAGAATGTTGAAGATAACGATCTTTAGATAAAAGCTTTTAATATTCGAAGATAGAGGGAATTTAAAGTTCGAGCTGAAACAAGTCTTGAATAAAAAATATCATTTTCTACAAATGATGTTAGAGATTGAAGTTTAGAGGAATCGTTTGTGAGATAAATTGAAAAAGTTATGCTATATGGGCTTAAGAGTTGTGTTGGGTCATAGTTCAGCTGGGTTGGACCCAGTGCAAGCCTGCCGGCCCATTCCCGAAGCTCGGTCATTTTTTACTGTTCAAAACAAACTCATGTTCGACAAACTTAGGCTTATATGAATTATATTATCGATACTCGGTTATCAGGTTTGGTTAGTTGAACCTGAGGTAATAACCGAGTGTTACCCTTAGGAAATGTTAGAAATATCTGAATAAAATATCTTATTTACTGCTCTTCAATATATTGTCAACATGTGGACCCTTGGTAAATTCACAGTGTTAGATGAACAGGTACAATTTGATGCCTATAAAAGGGGGGTCCCCTCTCACTATTTCGGTAACTTCTTTTTACCCTCCAAAACTGAATATCATGCATATACTTTATCTCACCCATAATCTTCAAGTTCATTTTTCTCTTAAACACTGTGACTAACTTAGGCATCGGAGCTTTCTCTGGCCGAACAATGCCGGCAGCTTTGATCCTTTTTTCTTTGTTGATTATTTAGTTACAATCCTCGGTTGGTCCCTCGGTTATACAGGGCCCATTCCACGTCATCATTCGAAAAACTGCTCAAACAGTTTGGCGCCGTCTGTGGGAACTCGATTTGGATCGGTTCTTATTAAATTCAATATTCCGATATGGTGAACACACCCCCACATCCAGATACACCTCCACACCCTATCCCAGATATTCCCAGAACATCACACGTTCCAAATCCACAAACAGCCTTGATGGAAGGTTTCATGAAGCGAATAGCCGAATCAATCGAAGCTATGTAGAAACAGAATGAAGAGATCGTCTCTAGGTTACCTCTTAGAGAAGATTCAGCATTGAGAAGAAGGCAAGAAGAGTCTCATAGGGAGCCACCACCATCCACCACCATCCACCCACCAGCAATCAACTCAACGAGATGCTGGAAGTTCAATACGAGAAAGTCCTCCTGTCTCTCGAACCAAGGAAAACTCTCACCAACGAAAGCCCAACAATGGTTCACAGCTCAGCGGCAGATCACACCATGGCGAATCCAGTCATGTCAAAACCCATGATAGTCGTTCCCGGTGTAGCCATGCTCATCATGGTCGGTCACATCATATCAAACCTACAGAAGTTACTGTGAATAAAGATGTTGAAGATCTTAAGGAGAAGTACGAAAAAATGGCTTTCTTAATTGAAAATTGAGAGAATTGGTCTGCCACCGAGGATCTTATGTAGGGGTGTCAAAAATAACCAGGAAACCGGAACCGGGACCGGGAAACCGGTACCCGGTTCCGGTTGCAAAAAAAAAAAAAAATCGGGACCCCGGTTCCGGTCCTGATTTTTGGCACCCGGTC
>NC_081549.1:8153371-8184579 GCF_901000735.1 Corylus avellana | reverse complement strand
GGGAAAATCAGAACCGGGTATTATTTTATTAAATAATATTTATATATTATTATATTATTTATATATATTTTTTTTAATTCTTTTACTCTTAGTATCTTACGCAATACGCAGTGTTTAGGAGTTAGCACCTTAGGTTTTGATTCTTTTGAAGGTTTTCGGTGTTTTAATATATATATATTTTAATTCTTTTACTCTTAGTATCTTACGCAATACGCAGCGTTTAGGAGTTAGCACCTTAGGTTTTGATTCTTTTGAAGGTTTTCGGTGTTTTCCCCCGTAAGTGACAAGTCCCAGGCTCTAGCCCGCAGCCCCTTTGAGTTTTCTGATTCACGCCGCCGCCCGCCAGGCTCCAGCCCCGCCTCTTCAACTCTTCCCCTAGTTTTCCCCTGTAAGTCCCAGGCTCTAGTCCTCTTCTTCTCCGTTTCTCTTTCAGATTTTCAGATTTTATCACACCCATTCGGCCTCTCTCTTTCAGTCTTTCTCCATTTCTCGCTTTGCCTCCCTTTCTCGCTTCATCTCCATCTCTCGCTCCGTCAGACGTCAGCCGAGCAATGAGCACTAGCAGCCAGGTCTGGACTTTTTATTTATGGGTTTCTTTGATATTGTCTTTGATATTTTCTCTGTTGATCTATAGAAATTTTTTTTGTTTTGCTTGGTTTAGTGGATACGATTTAATCTACTCTACTTTTTAATTTTAGTGTTCATTACTTCATTTACATCATTACATGCATGTTGGCTTGTTTAATTTGGGCTTGTACATTCCCCGCTTTTCAATCCGTCTGGTGATTGTGAAGCAAAAAATTCCATTTGCGCCACATTAAAAAGAAAAAAAAAACTCCTCTATACCACGCCTTACTCCCATTCGGATAGTATAACATAAATAGAAATATGGCTTGGAAGCTGTTGGGTTTATTTGAATGCCACTAACATTGGTATTGAATGCCTCTGACATTGGTATCTAAACAATATTTGATGGAATTCTGATGTTGGGTTTATTGGGTTGATTGTAGTATTTATTGTTGGTAGTTTATATTTATTGTTGTAATATTTATATATATTGTTCAATTTAGTGTATAACATCTAAACACTTTTAATAGATGGAGGAGACAAATAGTCCTAGTATACAATTGGAATGTGACAATTCTGGAACCAATCCAACTTCATCTACAAATACCTTGCAATCACAAACGGACCTATCCAGAAAACCATTGGTGAATCAGTCTGTTGTATGGGATCACTTCAAAAAAATAGAACCAGTTGAAAAGAACAACCCTAAGGCAATGTGCAATTATTGCAATAAGATGTTAAGGTGTCACTGGAAAAATGGTACTTCAAGCATGATGAGCCACCTTACCACTAGATGTTCAACCTCTCCACTTAGAAAATCGAATATACCCAAAAGTCAAACTTTGTTGCAAATGCCACTTAAGAATACAATATAAGGCAATCAAGGAGTAGGATTTGTGAAGTATGATCCGATTTATTTAAGAAATTTGATTGTGCGGTATTTCATCAAAGAGGAGTTGCCTTTTAGGCATGTGGAGAGTGATGGGTTTAGAGAATTGATGAATGGAATTGAACCAAGGTTCATTGTACCAAGTCGCAATACTCTACAAAAAGATTGCATGAAACTATATGAGGAAGAAAAACTTAAGTTGAAAAATGTTTTGAGCGGTAAAAGAGTTTGCATAACTACTTATACATGGACATCTCTTCAAAATTTGAACTACATGGTTAGTACCGCTACCTTCATAGATTTTGATTGGATAATGCATAAGAAAATAATCAAATTTGGCATAATTTCTAGTCATATAGGTGATGATCTTGGAAAATTGGTGGAGAGTACAATGATGGAGTGGGGGATTAGTACTTTGTTCACAATTATTGTTGATAATGCTACAAACAATGATACATTGCTCAAGTTTATGATAAGGAGGTTGAAGAAAAAGGCTCATTCTATTTTGGGATGTGACTTTCTTCACGTGCGGTGTGCCGCTCATATTTTAAATCTTGTTGTAACTGAAGGGTTGAAAGAATTGGGTGCTTGTGTTTCTACTATAAGGAATGCAGTGAAATTTGTAAGGTCCTCACCGGCGAGAATGGCAAAGTTTAAATCATGTATAGAGCTAGAAAAGATTACATGTACGAAGATGGTATGTCTAGATGTTCAAACAAGATGGAATTCTACGTACTTAATGTTGAGCTCTACTGAAAAATATGAAAAAGCTTTTGCCCTACTTGAGGAGGACGAGGGTAAGTATTTTGTTGCTCCTAACTCTATTGAGTGAAAAACTGCTAGGCTATTTGTGAGGTTTTTGAAATCTTTTTATGATGCCACATTGAAGTTCTCTAGTTCAAAAAATGTCACATCCAACTCATATTTCATTCAACTTTGTATTATTCAAAATACTTTGAATGATGGTATTTGTAGTGATAATCTTATCCTTAGTTCAGTGAGTTTTGATATGAAAACAAAGTATGATAAGTATTGGGAGACTGCGGAGAGGATTAACTTATTATTGTATGTGGCATTTGTTCTTGACCCACGATACAAGATGAAGGGGTTAGTATTTTGGTTGAAAAGATGCAATGATGCTGATTGGGCGAAATTTATCTATGATAGTGTGGACGCCCTCTTGAACCGTTTGTGGGATCAATACAATTTGTTTCATGGGGAGGATGGGTTATCTAACTCTGATGTAGGTATGCAAAGTTCAATTCCTACTTTTTCAAATGTTGATGATGAAGACTTGGAGGATCAAGATGTGCAATATTTGAAGGTGTTCTCCCAACACCAAGAAGAGACCGACTCGGAGTGTAAGTCGGAGGTGGAACGATATTTGTCTGATCAGTGTGAAGCAGCAACCCAAGATTTTAATATCTTACTTTGGTGGAAGGTTAATGCACCCAAATATCCTATTATCGTAGAGGTAGCCCGTGATGTATTAGCTATTCCTATTTCCACTGTTGCCTCTGAGTCTGCCTTCAGCACTGGAAAACGTATATTAGATTCATTTAGGAGTTCATTATCTCCACTTACAGTTGAGGCCTTGATTTGCACACAAGACTGGTTAAAGGGCTGCCCAAATAACATTGAGGAGCTGCAAAAGTTTATGGGAATGGAAAGCTATGATGAGCATGGTAACTAAATGATTATAAATTCATTACTTTTTATTATTTACTATGTTTTCATAGTTTACTATATATTATGATATTAAAATGTCATGATTTTAATATTAACCATTCTTAACTTTGTTTGTTGTTTTATTCACAGGATATAGCTAGAAGATTTCTAAAGCTCGTGTGACATGCTGGATGATTTGATGATTTTTGAAGCTTGCGTAATATTGTCTTTGTAATATGTTTGTGAACTATTTTTATTGTGAGTGTATTTCTTTTGATTGGTAGATTATTTAAATACTTGTTTTATTTTTTATTTTTTTGGGTTTTGAATTGTTGTAGTAAGGGGTATTTATTTCTTGTGCATGTTGGTTTGTTTACATACGTGTTTTTACTTTTTATTGTTTTAATGTTTTCTTTATGTATCTAATTTAAAATTATTTTTATGGTATTTTAAAAAATTTGAATTTTTATTTCTAAGGCTCATATAGGCAAAAACATTGATTCTTTAGGATTTTTATGCTTTTTTTTTAAATGAGCTAACTTGTGAAAAAAATAATGGGCTTATTTTAGGCCCAATACCTAAAATAAGCCCCAAACACTAATTATTTTCAAAAATCGGGTACCGGATCGGGTAAAACCGGAACCGGACGGGAACCGGGACCCCGGTTAACCAGGGTCCCAGTTCCAGTTCCGGTTTTGGCCAAAAACCGGGAAACCGGACCGGGTTGACACCCCTAATCTTATGCAACACACCAATTTACCCTTTACTGATCGGGTGATGAGATTTCCAATGCCCGGTAGTTTTAAGGTTCCTCGGGCTGGTAAGTATGATGGAAGTGGAGATCCTTCTGACCATATGGAAAGTTTCTGAGCTCATATCATCCTTCATGAAACTCCTGACGAAATTGCTTGCCGAGCCTTTCCGTTGACTCTGAGGGGAGTTGCTAAAGAATGGTTTGGAAGTCTGAGCCCTAAGTTTGTTGATAATTTTGATTATCTTGGGCAGCAGTTCTTAGGACAATTTCTTGCTGTTCGAAGAAGAAAGAAGAACCCAGCATATCTATTATCTCTCGTACAAGGAGAAAGCGAGTCCCTAAAAGATTATATGTTACGGTTCAATCGTGAGAAACTGACAGTCGAAAGCACGGATGAACAGACTATTCTCTCAGCATTGATGCACGGTATAAAGACTGAAGGGCCTTTAATGGCCGAGTTAGCCAAAAAACCAGAAACAGGAACTTTACGACAGTTTAACAGCAAAGCTGAAGAGTTCATCAACCAAGAAGAAACTATCTCGGCGTTGTTGAAATCTAAAGCTGCTGAGAGTAACCCTGCTGCTGGTCCACCCATGACAAAACCTAAGGTTTTTGTCGAAAATAAGAAGAAAGACCGCCAGAACCCGAAGACTCTGGAAAAGAAGATTGATCTACCACCCCGACCAAGTTAGCATCAACAATATGTGGGATGGACACCCCTGAATACAACTGTTTATAAGGTGTTCATGGAAGTTAGGAAGGATCCGAGCTTCAGATGGCCAGGAAAGATGAAGTCTCTTCCCCAAAATCGCAACACTCAGAACTTTTGCGAATATCATAATGATCATGGGCATCAAACCAAGGATTGCATTAGTCTTCGGTTCAAAATTGAAAAGTTTTTAAGAAATGAAAAGTTGCTGAACTTCTTAGATGAAGAAAATGGCAAAGGGAAGAATCCTCAGGACAATCAGGGTCAGCATTCGGGTCAGAACTGTGATCGGCCACGCAACCAAAGGCAAAGGTGTGACGAGCCGAGGGTATCACAGAGCAAGCAACAAAATCCTCAGAACCAAGCCATAGTTGGTGAAATTCGATCTATTTCAGGAGGCCTTGCTGGTGGAGGGCAATCAACTTCAGCAAGGAAGGCCTACGTCAAACAAGCTAGAATGGAGGAAATCTTTGTGCTGGAGAAACCCTCTAAAATCCGGAAGCAGGAACCGAGCATTCTAACGTTTTCAGAGGAAGATGCGAAAGAAGTCTCAATGCCACATGATGATGCACTGGTGATAACTTTAACGGTGGCCAATCATGCTATTCACCGAGTCTTGGTAGACAATGGGAGTTCGGCTGATATTCTTTACTGGACAGTTGTTCAACAATTAGGTATTAGCCAAGAAAAGTTGAAACCCTTCCTATCACCATTGATAGGGTTTGCGGGTGAGCGTGTCCAACCCATTGGAATGATTTCTCTTCCAATCACAACAGGAACCGCCCCTAAACAATCCACTATCATGGTGGATTTTTTGGTAATTGACCGACCGTTTGCTTACAACATAATCATCGGTCGTCCAGCTTTAAATCAACTGAGGGCAGGGACTTCTACTTATCACTTGAAAGTAAAGTTCCCAACATCTGAAGGGGTAGGTGAGGTTAAAGGGGATCAAGTCATTGCCAGGAGGTGTTATAACACGTCTTTGAAGAAATGCCTAAAGTCAGCACTTTTGACGATCGGCAATTTGGGTGATGATCGGAAGATGCATTTGAGAAAGGAACCAGCCGAGCCATTAATTGACATACCAATAGCTGAGGGAACGATTGTTAAGATTGGTTCTCAGTTAACTTCTAAGGTTAAGGAAGTTCTTGTTCGATTTCTCTGGGAAAACCTCGAAGTCTTTGCATGGTCTCCGGAAGATATGACAGGGATTGACCCTAAGGATATTGTTCATCACCTGAACATCAACCCAGAAGCCAAGCCAATAAAGCAAAAACGAAGGAAATTTGTTCCTGAGAGAAATATGGCAATTGCTGAGGAGGTAGACAAGCTTCTTAAAGCTTAGTTTATCGAAGAAGCACATTATCCTAATTGGTTGTCTAATGTGGTGATGGTTAAGAAGTCCTCTGGGAAATGGAGGATGTGCGTAAATTTTACCGATCTTAACAAAGCTTGCCCAAAGGATAGTTTTCCATTGCCCTATATCAGCTCGCTGGTTGATGCAACAGCAGGGTATGAGTTGCTTAGCTTTATGGACACATTCTCGGGCTATAATCAGATCTTCATGCATCCATCTGATCAAGAAAAGACAGCCTTCATCACTGACCGAGGCTTATACTGCTACAAGGTCATGCCATTTGGTTTGAAAAATGCCGGTGCAACTTATCAAAGGCTGGTGAACAAGATGTATCAAGAGCAAATCAGGAAGAACATGGAGGTTTACGTTGATGACATGCTGGTCAAAAGCAAGCTGCAGGTAGACCACGTGACAGACTTGCAGGAAGCATTCAAGACATTGAAGCGTTTCAAAATGAAATTGAATCCTACGAAATGCGCATTTAGAGTTTCATCTGGGAAGTTCCTCGGTTATATGGTTTCCAGCCGAGGGATAGAGGCTAATCCGGAGAAGATCCAGGCAGTTTTGGACATGCAATCTCTGAAGAATGTAAAACAAGTTCAACAATTGACAGGGAGAATCGCGGCTTTAAACAGGTTCATCTCTCGGTCTACAGATAAGTGTCTACCATTCTTTAAAATTTTACGCAAAGCTTTCGAATGGTCCGAAAAATGCGAACAAGCCTTCGAGCAACTCAAGAGATATCTAGTCAGTCCACCTCTTCTCAGCCGAGCTATTCTTGGAGAAGTATTATATTTATACTTAGTTGTATCGCCAACCGCGGTCAGCGCAGCTTTGATTCGAGAAGAAGAGGGAGTTCAGAAGCCAGTTTACTTTATCTGCCGAACATTGCATGGTGCCGAAGAGAGATATGTGCAGATGGAAAAGCTTGCTTTTGCCTTGGTAATTGCCTCCAGGAAACTCCGACCATATTTTCAAGCTCACACAATCAATGTTTTGACCGAGTATCCACTAAAGAAAGTACTTCGGAAGTTGGACTTGTCTGGTCGGTTAATCAACTTGGCAATCGAAATCAGTGAGTTTGACATCCATTTTATCTCACGTAGTGCTATCAAAGGCCAGGTTCTTGCAGACTTTGTGGTGGAATTCACAAACATTCAGGACAAGTAGGATTGGCCGAAAGAGAGGACATAGGTGATTTATGTGGATGGATCTTCTACCAAGAAAAATAGCGGAGCTGGCGTGGTGATTATCACACTAGTTGGGAGAGAATTAAAGAGTTCATTCAGATTGGAGTTTAAGACTACTAACAATGAAGCTGAGTATGAAGCCGTAATAGCCGGGCTCAGTTTGGCCCAAGAACTGGAGGCAGAGTTTGTAGAGGTGCGGCGTGATTCTCAAGTTATTGTCGGCCACATTCGCGGCGAATTCGAGGCTAAAGCCAGCAAGATGAAGCTCTACTTATCTAAAATCCAAGATATGCAAAGAGCTTTCAAGAAATTCTGCATTATCAAAATCCCAAGAGAAGAAAATGAGAAGGCGGACCATCTAGCCCGCTTAGGCTCTTCAACCGAGGATGAAGTAGGAGAATCCGACCAGCAAATACAAACTCTTCAACAGCCTTCCATCGTTGAAAAGGTTCTGATTTTGACTATTGAGGTCATGCCCACTTGGGCTGAGGAAATAGTTTGTTACCTCGAAAAGGGAATTCTTCCAGGAGATAAAAGGAAGGCGGTACAATTGAAAAGGAAAGCTGCTCGGTTTACCATGGTCAACGGAACCCTTTTTAAACGAGGCTTTATGCTGCCTCTCCTTAAGTGTGTTTTTAAAGAAGAGGGAAATTATATCCTTCGAGAGATTCATGGAGGAATCTATGGCAGTCACTTAGGAGCCCGCATATTAGCACACAAAGCAGTTAGAGCAGGATTCTTTTGGCCGAGTATGAATCAAGACTCCATATACAAGGTCAAAACTTGTGATAGCTGTCAACGTTTTGCCAACATTATCAGGCAGCCTCCCGAGGAACTTAGCTCGGTCTCCTCTCCATGGCCATTTTCACAATGGGGGGTGGACATAGTATGACCATTACCTGTAAGAAAATTGGGAGTTCGGTTTTGTAACATCCACAGCCCGTTAAGGCTGAGTTTGCCACTTTTCTTCTTTTACAACAAAAGTTATTGCAAAGATCTATAAGGTCTATCAGAGTACTTGATTTTAAAGGATACAAAAAATGTATAAAACATTATTCAAGAGATTTTATTACAAGCGAAATTAGAAAACATTAAACTTTAGTTGCGAAATATCATATTATTATAATCACTGATATGAAAAGACTTTGAAAATTAATAATTATTCCCGTCCCCATTCCGGCCTCCTATTCCAGCATCCTTTCTACCTGAAAACAAGAAATAAAACTGAATGAGCCCAAAGGGGCCCAGCAAGTAAAATCCACAACCATAAATAGTTTTACTTCTTGTTCTCAGTTTTGAAAATCGTTTTCACAAATAAATATACATCCAGCCATAATAATATATGTATGTACGGTTGCATCTCCCGTAACATATACATACTATTACCTCTAGTAATAGATTATCGTTGTAAATCATCTTTATAAATCATCATCATAATGCATCATTATAAATCATCATTGCAAATCATCTCTGTAAATCATCATAGCATATCATCGTTGAAAATATAGTATCATTTTCTCATAATAAGGCTCATGTACACTGTTACCCCTGTGCACGAGGGTTGCGGGTCCTGTGACCATGGCACTGAACTGTGGCCACAGCCATGCCCGACCGTCAATTAACTCTTTCTTGGTGCACTCAACGGTCTAGTTGATGGAATACCACCTTCTGGCATAGCCTCCTTCAGTGGTTTCGCCTCCATCCGAGTATCGGTACCGAACTCTCATCTTTACTTATCTTGGGGCCAAAATACTCTCCTCCATACATGTGCCCTCATTTCATAAACATTTATCTCATCTCTTGTACTTTTCTTTGTACTTCTTTTGATGCATCTTAGGGCAACATGTAGGAGGGTTTATCATCATTTTTCTTTCTTATAATCATCATCATTTCTCAACTTTCTTTTCTCAAATTGAAACCTTTTCAAATATAAACTTGTTGTACTTAGAAAGCGTTTAAATAAATAGAAACTTTCTAGATAATTCTTTTAGAAATCCTTCATGCATGCAACATAACTTCATAATACATAAATAAAATAATCATTTACAATTTACTAAAGAATGAATAAATAGCATGACATGAAGTAATTTTAGAAGGGGTAGTGAATTTACTTACCTCTAGACTGAAGCTAAAAGTGGTATGAAGGAATCTAGTTGCTCCAATATGACTAACACCACTAGTATATCTTTTGAAACTAATTTCTAA
Source organism: Corylus avellana (assembly GCF_901000735.1). Classification (NCBI taxonomy): domain Eukaryota; kingdom Viridiplantae; phylum Streptophyta; class Magnoliopsida; order Fagales; family Betulaceae; genus Corylus; species Corylus avellana. The sequence goes on along the minus strand of NC_081549.1, from coordinate 8,175,237 downwards.
AGTCCGCTATCTCTTGTGTTCTTTCTTTCTTGTAGCGCTTGGTCTCGCCCTTTCTCTCTCTGTTCTGAGTAAACACTCTTATAAAGAAGAAAGACCGAGTAAAAAGCGGAAGAAGGAAGAATATATGCAAGAGATGGGAGAGGAGATGAGTGGTGAAAATTGTGAAGGGGAAGAGCTCTATTTATAGGAGAAAATCAAATACTATTCTACCTTCAATTTACAATTATACCCTCATTTTACTATTCTACCTACCCTATACTATTCTACCTACCCTATACTATTCTACCTTCTTATTCTACCATCCTTATACCTACCATTTACTATCCTATTATTTCACCAATTGCCATTCTCTAATTACCACTCTCATAAATTTCCCAAGAATTAAAATCCTTAGCTACAATGGATATTAAAATAACATCATTATCAAAATAATCTATTTAAATAGCTTTGAAAATTCTGGGACACTACAGGTTTGCTGTGGTCGTTGTTGATTACTTCACCAAATTGGCAGAAGCGGAGGCTCTGGTTAATATTATAGTAAAAAGCATCGAGAAATTTCTCTGGAAGAGTGTCATTTGTCGATATGGGATTCCTCATGCCTTTGTTACAAACAATGGCAAGCAGTTTGACTGTGATTCCTTTCGGGATTGGTGTGCCGGACTTCATGTTTGGCAATACTTTTCATCCCCAGGACACCCTCAAGCCAATGGACAAGTCGAAGCAACCAACAAAACTATATTCAGAATCCTTAAGAAGAAGCTCGGTCAACACAAAGGAGCCTGGGCGGAGGATCTTCCCGAGGTCTTATGGGCATACCGCACCACTAGAAGGACTCCAACCTAGAAAACTCCTTTTGCCTTAGCCTACGGGACCGAGGCTGTCATCCCTGCAGAGGTAGGATCGGGAAGTTTTAGCGTAGACACATTCAACCCCGATTTAAACGGCGAAGGTCTGAAACAACATTTAGATTTACTATCGGAGAGACAAGATCAGGCCCAGGTTACTATGGCGGCATACCAACAAAGAGTGGCTCGGTATTTCAACCGACGGGTTAAGCTTCGCAGTTTCCAAGTTGGAGATTTGGTTTTGAAGAAAATCACTCTTGCAACCAAAGATGCAACTGATGGCAAGCTCGCACCAAACTGGGAATGACCATACCAAGTTATCAAATGTGGCAAAGCAGGAGTATACCATCTTATGAATTCGGAAGGAAAACAACTCCACCGACCATGGAATGCTGAACATCTTAATAAATATTTTGTATAGAAATATAATTCTCAGAGCATCACTTTTGTTGTATTTTTGTCATAACAAATAAATGCATATAAATGAAGGGTCCTCTAAGATTATAATCATACAAAAGTCTTAAGTATCTGTCAGATCATGTTTTCATTTCACTTTCGGAGAACGTTCGGGTAAAATGTTTTCCAAAAAGCCACATTCGGAATGGTGTCTAAAACACTTTCCAACCCTTCGGTAAAATGTGACCGCAGAATTCCCGAACATCACTCGGTATATTCTCATTAAGGCACATTTTCCCTAAACCATTACCTTTACTCTGAAGGTTCCACTTCGGTGAAACATAGCCGGAGAGTTTCCCGAGCATCATTCGGTGATAACTCACAAAGGCGCTTTCCCGAAGAAGAAGTTGCAAATACAAATAAGCAAAAACGCATTCCCAACCTAAACCTTTGTTCAAAGGTTCCATCACGGTGAAATATAGCCGGAGAATTTCCCGAGTCTTTCTTGGTGAAATATCACTAAGGCGCTTTCCCGAGAAAGAAGTTCCCAAACATAAACCTTTTCTCCAAAAGGTTCCACCTCGGAGAAATACAGCTAGAGAATTTTCCGAGCCTTGTTCGGCAAAGAATTCACTAAGGCGCTTTCCCAAGGAAGAAGTTCATAGGCCTGAAAAATAACTAAACCACAGCATTCTCCAAAGTTCAAATACCTTTTCTCCAAGTATTCTCTAGAGACAGAATGTTCGGCTATCATGTTTAAAACATGACCTTCTCACAAACAAGGAATTCTCAGTCAAAACATACAGCACGCTGTGATCCACACTTACTAAATTAATTTAATTTGCACCCGGTTCAAAATTTTACACCTAGTTAAGATTCCCATCAATATAAATTAAATTTATAACCCATGGAAATCGGGAGGGTATACATAGCATGAAATTGCTGAAAATCTATGACTAAGTCAAGATACAAGATTAGCATGAGTGTGCATAAGATTTTAATGAAAATTTCTTTCATTATCAAAAATATTTAGATACATTAAAAGAGATGTGTTATCTCAGTATTTACACTTGGGGAGTTAAGAAGAGGCATGGTCCCATTCTTCATCAGATACGGTTATTGACCTTTCTGAATCAGCAGATGAAGATTTTTTAGCCTCAGAACGTTCAGCTGCAGCAGAGGATTCCCCAGTTGGACGCCGAGCGAAAGGATTGAAGTCGAAGACTGTGATGCCTTTATAGTCGGGCATCTGCTCTTGACCGAGTATAGAAATTTTTGAAATAGCCTCTTCGGTAGGAGGGATGTCTTCAAGTTTGATTGTGTTAAGATCGACACCCTCAGGAGGATTCTTCGACCAGCTTCGAAAAGTTTCAAAACCTGAGATGAAACTTGTGCCCCAATCGTAGTCTCGAGCCCAGGAGGCAAAGGAGAGCTGTTTGTAGAAATCCCGAGCTTTATTCATGTATTTAAACACTTGATCCTTAGCTCGTAGAAATTTCTCCTTAAAGCTGTCAGCCCTTTTTACAGCAGCTTTGGTCTTCTTCTTTGCCGATTTATGCATTTTCTCTAAGACCATAAGTTGCTCTTCAGCTATCTTCAATTTACCTTCAGCCACCTCGGCTCTGGTGCACTGAGTAGCCGAGTATCTCTGGGCCGCTCCTAGTTCTTCAGAAACCAAGTTAACGCGAGACTCGGTTGCTCGACATTGAAGTTCGGCCTCAGCATGCTTCTCTTTGAAAAGAGCAACTTTGTCTTCCAGGGCAGAATTATTGATTAGCAGCTTCCTATTTCTAGTTCTCTCGGCAATTGACTGGATTACTTGCTTTCGAATCCGAGAAAGAACCTTAGAACACTGAGCCTCCAAGTCGGTAATTTGTTGTTTAGCAAGGAGGAGCACGTTCCCTTACTGAAAGCGCTGTTCTTGAAATTGTTTTACCTCAGCCTCGGCCTCCTCAAGTTTTTTCTTGGTATGTTCGGGCTCTAAAGCCGAGATTCCATCAAGACTTTTCTTAAGTTGGATAGCTCCCTCCTCAAGAGTCGAAAAATCAGCTTGCAAACTTGCATGCATTGTTCGCTCGACAGCAAGCTCAGATTCCAACTCCTGAGACCGAGAGATAGCTCCAGCACTTTGGGCTTCTACTCGCTTTATCTCGGCTTCAGCCTCTTCAAGTTTCTTCTTGGCATCCTCAGCTACCTGAGCAGAACTTTCAGCGGACCTTCTAAAATGAAGGTAGGAGTTCATGCTTTGCATTGACCCCTGCAAATGGAAAGAAGTTTATTAGAACAAAATATTATTATCAGAAGTCAAGTGGATAGAGATATATTTACCTCAAGCTGATGGTACAACATATGCTCCATCACTTCCTTTGGGAATTGAGCACTGATGTCCACTGGATTATTGGCCGGGATCGCACCGGCCAAAAGAGTGAAAGGATTCCCGAGCCATTTGTCACCTAACCGAGAGAGAGGCTCCCCGAAAGTCCAAAAGATTGGGTCGGGTGTGCGCTCTACCGAAGAATCAGCTGTCCGCGGAGCCCCATCAGGATTCTCCATAAGAATACTCTTTAGTTGCTCAAGGGGACTCTCCAGGGTCATACTCGGTGGTTCACCACTCCCAGGTTGGGATAACTCCCTAGGATGTGATGATTCTTCACCAGCTGGAAAGTGGAAACCAACCTCTTCTTCAGCAACTCCATCAGTGGCTACTACAAATTTCGCGTCCACCTGCTCATCATCTTCAGACACTTCAACCACCCCTTCGACAAAAGTTTGCTCGGCGACCATCGGCTCGGTAATTATTGGCACATGATCAACGGTCTTAGTAACTGAGGGTCACTGCCCATAACCTCTTCAACCACAGGCTCGGTGCTAACAACCTCCAGGTGTGGAGACAAATGCTCTCCTTCGGTTTGCCTTGGATGGATTACCGCCAAGGGCTCTATTGTCGGTGTTTTGGAGGCCAAATAGGCGTAGATTTCATCAACATCTACCGGTTCTTCTTCCTCGGATTCAAAAGAACTTATTTGTACAGCCTCGGTAGGAGTAGAGGAACGAGGAACGGCCGAGAGTGGGGCGACTTCCAGAACCTCAGAAGCAAGAACTTCGGCTCTAACAGGTTTGGAAGAAGAAGACGGAGGAGTCCGCTTTGCAAGAAGGGCATCCTGAGCTGACTTATCATGTCTACTCAAGGACTCCCTGACCCCACCAAGGACATCGGAGTATGCCCTGATATGAGGAGCAGTTGCTTCTGGCTCAGGGACTCTCGAATCATTTGCGCCCCCGTTTCCCGTTTCTTCACATACGTCAGCCGAGTGTGCCATCACTCCTCCTGATGCAGGGTCGGCAACGAGCCCCGCTGCCTGTGAGCTATCCTCGGCAATCTTAGCTCTCTTCTTATTTTTCCCCGCAATGGTCTTGACCCTTTTCTTACTCTTCTGCAGAGAAGGAATGAAAAAGGGTCCTCCAGCTCATCAGCAATCGTCAAAGAGACTTTTGCACTAACTGGTGGCCTTGCCGATGGTTTCTTTAGAGGAACATCTTTAGCTTTCCTCTTGCCCTTTCCTTTTACAGACTCGGCAGCTTTAGCAGTCGACCTTCTCGGCACCTCGGTCACTGGAATTCTCAGTAGAACAGCTTCTACCAGCCTTGCAGGTGCCGGGGTCCACAGATATAATGCCTTGTTCTCTTCAATCATGACAGCATCATAATCCATCTCCAGTGGATGAAGCTCGGCATGCTCCTGTGCATCCCTTACTCGCTTCACCTCTTCTCTATTCAGGCTCGGTTCTTGTTGACCTGAAATCATACATACAGATTAGCTTTACTACCAAAAGGAATGAAAATAAACAAAGGTTAGGCTCGATTTATACCTCGGTTTGATGGGGCAGTGGTTTCCCGAGGGACGCTCAGATCCCTGATAACTTCTGAGGCTGCAAATTCCCAATCACCCTGAACGAAGAAAAACTCTTTTTTCCATCCTTTGTTACTCAGGTAAGTGGATCAAAAAGAAAGAAGCTTACATTTCTTCCGGAGTTGAAAAGTGAACAGAAACTCAGTCTTGGAACACTTTGTCAGACGGTAGATTTTCAAAAATTCCGCGACGGTAAGTGGGTGCTCCACTCCCAGAATCTTCGGCCAGACGATCATACATGCAAAAAATACCCTCCATCCGTTCGGTGCTAACTGATGTGGAGCTATCCGAACATAACTCAGTAACTCCCCAACTATCCTCGGAAAAGGCAACCTCAAGCCAATTCGATTTCCAAATAAACACAAGCCTCGTTACTGTCGGTGTCTACCACAGCCCCAACGTTATCATCGTCAAACCATAACTGAATTGAGTCAGGAAGGTGGCAAATTTCACGGATTTCCTGTTCGTTTTTCCCCGAGAGTTTGGACTCCCATGTAATTGGGTGTAAAGCACCCAATACATTAGGAACGTCTTCAACTCTGCGACTCATTAGGTATCGGTGGTAAGGAATTAAGGGACAAGGGATGGAATTGAGGCTTTGTTAAAACAAGATGAGGGCAACGCTCAACCGAAGGTGATTGACCGAAGGTTCAATGAGGAAGGACGAAATCTAGGTAATGAAATATGAGGCAGTTTGGGTAGACGAAAGGTTCAGCCGAAGAAACAGACTCGACCGAATCTCTGAAGTATACTACTCTTGAGAAAAGACACTCGGTATAAAGGATTGAGTGCGAAAGGAGACAGTTTGAAAGAAAAGAGAGATTGATGAAAAGCTTAGAGAAGAACAACAATGGCTTCTGCAAGATAAAACAATGGGGTTTAAACGAAGAAGAAGGAGGCTTTTTAAAGGCTTTCGAAAAGTGAAACCGAATCGTCGCAATTAATACCCTGAGATCTAGGGTTCGGCGAAGCGACGTCTCTTAATTTCTCTCTTGGCGTAGAAACTGACGCGTGGCTATTACAAAAGCTTAAACCACAAAGAATTCGACGCGTGGCTCTCAAAAGGCGAAGGTAAGGCAAAAATGCTTCGGTTATTGTTTGAAATTCAAAATTCAAAATTTTTTTAGAACCAATCGTTTGTTTTGCAAAAGACTGAATCATGCCCGGTCGTTTACATGCGATTTCCATATTCTGTTAGAAAAGGAAATTGTGGGGTAACTGTTGGGTCATAGTTCAGCTGGGTTGGACCCAGTGCAAGCCTGCAGGCCCATTCCCGAAGCTCGGTCATGTTTTACTGTTCAAAACAAACTCATGTTCGGCAAACTTAGGCTTATATGAATTATATTATCGATACTCAGTTATCAGGTTCGGTTAGTTGAACCTGAGGTAATAACCGAGTGTTACCCTCAGGAAATGTTAGAAATATCTTAATAAAATATCTTATTTACTGCTCTTCAATATATTCTCAACATGTGGACCCTCAGTAAATCCACAGTGTTAGATGAACAGGTACAATTTGATGCCTATAAAAGGGGGGTGCCCTCTCACTATTTCGGTAACTTCTTTTTACCCTCCAAAACTGAATATCCTGCATATACTTTATCTCACCCATAATCTTCAAGTTCATTTTTCTCTTAAACACTGTGACTAACTTAGGCATCGGAGCTTTCTCTGGCCGGACAACGCCGGCAGCTTTGATCCTTTTTTCTTTGTTGATTATTCAGTTACAATCCTCGGTTGGTCCCTCGGTTATACAGGGCCCATTCCACGTCATCATTCGGAAAACTACTCAAACAAGTTGTTCCATCAATTCTTTATAATTTTTTATATTGACCTACCTTTTATTTCATTTGAGAGGATAATATTTCAGGTTAAGAATTGATTTATATGGAACTTAGGTTGTAGTGCACTGTTTTATGGTTGTGAGAGTATTTGATAAAGCTTTTGTTCATTTCTCATAGATGTGACATAATTGTACACAATCGCAATTGCATGTACATCTTTAGCCACACTTTAATCTTTTATTTTTGTTCCTGAGAGGTAATTCAATTAGTTGGGACCACACTTAATGAAGCGGAGGTCACTAGTTCGAATCCTCCTCCCCTCTCTTATACAGATATGTAAAAAAAAAAAAAAAAGAAGAATATTTTTACTTTTTTATTATTATTTTAAATAATTATGTAATTTAATCTAAGCCCTTCATTTTGAATGAAGGGCTTGAGTAAAAGAAATTGCAGTCGACCTCAATTCATTAGAATTGTAATTAATGGATCTAAAGCCAAATATTTTCCTATGCATATCAAATGTTTGTTTTCTTAAAGAAATAATCATTAATTACTTGAATTTGGTGTCCCTTTTTTGAGATAATCATATATCATATAATCTTTAAGAGAAAAGGCTAAAATTGTGACAAGCAACATTATATTTAGGTTTAGGAAGCGATTTGACCATAGAGGTGCTGGTTGCCAAGTGGAGAAGCGAGTTTTCAAGAACGTTTTAATATTATTTGGACCGTTCTACGTCTCACCCACTTCAAAAGTACGTACAGTTGCAATATTTACATTTTGAGCGTTTAATATATAAAAATAGAGGAATAAAAAAATTAATTGACACTGAAAAAATATGTTAGATAAATCTTATACTAGCAATAAATAAAAATATAAGAGATAATTTAGGTGAAAATTTCACAAATGAACACGAGATTCATCAAAAAAAAAAAAAAAAAAAAGTTAGAAAATAATGAAATAATGCAACAAAAAGACGACAATGAAAATATTACTTATATTAGTTATATATATATAAAGATGACAGTGAAAATAATCATAATGGTACCTAAAAAAAAAACTCATAATCGTGCTAAAATATGCAATTTAACAATTCTTAATGAAGAACTCGAGGAAAATTTAGAAGAAAATAAAAAAGCTAACGACGTATCTATTTCTATTCATACAAATATTTCCGACTCAGGTCAATGAATATGTATAAGAGATTTATTAGTATATAAAATGGTTGAATTAGAGACGATAATTTTCCTGAAGTTGAGAACCCTAGACATTATTATTATTATTATTATTTTAATGTAGATTAGCCATATTATTAATTGAAAAAAAAAAAGTGTTGGAAAAAACTTAATTAGTAATTGCATCCCAAAAACAAAAAAAGAATTATTAAATTAAAAATTATAAGGTAAAGTCCATTTAACCCCTTCAAACTATACCACCTCAATAACAATCTACTCTTAAACTATCAATTGCAACAATTTACCCCACAAACTACCAAAACAATGACAATGTACCCCAAATTTTTTAAAAAATGACAAAATTACCCTTACTAAAATAAAAATAAAAATTCTAAATTCTAATTTTTTTTTTTCAAATTTTAAAGGTATTTTTGTCTTATTGAGAATTTTATAGGGGTAATTTCATAATTTTGCTAACATTGAGTGGTACATTGTCATTGTTTTGGTAGTTTGGGGAATAAATTGTCATAATTGATAGTTTGAGGGTAAATTGTCATTGATGTGGTAGTATAAAAGGGTTAAGTGAACTTTACTCAAAATTATAATATAAAAGCTAAAATAATTGTTATTTAATTAATATTTAAATATAAAAAATGTCTTACGTTAGGCCTCAAAATCGTTCAACAGTTCCATACCAATTTTTGGGTGCCGGATGAAGATTGCAGTTGCAAGGAAAAAAAAAAAAAAAAAAGAGTTGATTATTATTTTATAGGAAATTCTTTGTTAGCTTTCTAATCGTTGCCCAGGCAAAAAGAAAAAAAACTCTGGATACAGGGATTTCATGGAAAGGACAAAATCGTCTCACTATTATTTATCTACTTTGTTAGAAGAGCACTCCCTGCCACGCACATCTCTTACACATACTACACCACAGAAGAATATATACACCTCTTACACAAAGCTAAAATAAACCTGTACATATCTAGAGCATCCTTCAATCAAGCTTGAACTCGCTTCAGAACATTTGCTTCTTTTAAATCCGAACCCTTATCCTCTGAGCAACCTGCATCAAGAAAATATGGATGAAACCGTAAGCACACTTTGAACGACGCAATGACGTGATCGGAAGTTTGAAGGAAATCCATAACAGTAAACAGGCTTTGAAAAGTAATTTTCATTTGTTATTTCAATTATAAGGAGAGAAAATAAAATAAAATTTCCAGCCCATGTTTCTGCTAAGACACACTAGATCTGCACAAATGCACATAGTTACTGCATTTCAAAGCAATTTTCCCATTTACATAAAGATCATTTCCTCCTTTTTTTTATATACATTTTTGGGTTAAGGACATTTCCTCAAAATTCCTGAATAGCATGTTCTATCTTATAATATTTTTTTCCCTGGAAATCATAAATGAATCTTTTTCCCTCAGAACTTTCACATTCGTTCTTCCTCTCACCCTACTTCTTTGTTATTTAACTCCAGAATGGGAAGAAGCTTTGAAGGACAACAAGGAAAGCTAAAACAGAGACGAGTTGAACTTATAGAATTTCCAAGAGTGTATTTGAGGCAATTTCAAGAAACAAAGATTTTCACATCCTCTCTCTCTCTCTCTCACACAGAACAACTGGTTTCGAAAAACAATTGAAAGAATCACAAGAAGAATAGAAGAAAATGAACTGAAGACTGCCCTTGATGTTCTCTTCCTAAAGTTGTTATTACAAACATCAAAATTGAGAGGCTAAAACTCTCTTTCAAGTAACACCCAGAAAAATAAGAGATGTGTATGACAGTTTACCTCCTTAAAAGAGTGAACGTCACTTCCCCAAAGCCAAGCATCACAACCTGCATCTCTGGCACCCCATATATCATTCCTGCGGTCATCCCCTACATGTACAGCATCCTCGGGCTTCACTCCCAATAAATCGCAAGCTTTTAGAAATATTGTTGGATTTGGCTTCTCTGCTTCGACCTGTTAAGGGCGGAAGGGAAGGGTGGGGAAATGATCAGGTGTAGCCAAAGCTATATATAGTACAGGAAAACAGAACCTTCATAAGAAATGACCGTCACTAGATTGCCAAGACAACTATATATATATATATATATATATATGATGATGATGATCACGCGAATCCTAAATTAAATTCAAGCTAAAACGTGCAAGTACAAGTACAACACACACGCAACACCCATTGAACTTGCATATGAAAGAAAAAGCACCACATATAACCAAGAAGAAATAAATCAACGTACTTCAGCTGACACTGCCATGGCATCAAACCAATTATCACAATTTAGAGCCCGCAATAGAGGTCTTAATCGAGTGTCAAAATTTGAGACAACACCCAACTTCACACCCGCTTTTCTAAGCGCTTTAAATATCTTCTCGGCATCAGGATCACAGAGGTGCCAAGCCTATGAAAACAAATATTGAGAAGCATTATTGCCATAAATATTTAAAACTGATAGCAAGTAATTCATAAAAGCTAATCTTCAACGACCCAACCTTCTTGGTGGTATAGTAGTTATAAAGTTCTTCGAAGTACTGAGTATCCGAACATCCAGTGGAGTAACTGACTATATATTGCCAGAAGGGCCTCCCATCATTAACATATCTGCAATTGAAGAAAAACCCTAACATCATTGATCTGGAGGAGAAAGATCCATAATAAACATGACAAAAGAATTGTGAACTTTTGCAGTTGAAGCAAGGGGAATGTAAAAGGTATAATCTTGTAAAATCTTAATTCTACTCGGTAAGAAAAGGTAAAGACAAGAAAACATGTGGAAGTGTGTCTGTTGCCACTAGTTTGAGAGAGCCTGAAAAGATGGCATGTGGGTAAAATACCTTGAGAAATACTGGACCCTTTAGAGGTAGAAGGCAGGAAAAAATGGATTGTCCTCATTTCCATAGAAATAGAACAAGATCACAACATCGCTGATGATAATATTTTAAAGCACTCATACTCTTAAGTAATTAGATGATGAACTTTTATAAACAAAACTAAAATACAAGAGAATGAACTACTAGATTGCTGCACTTGGTAAGTTCATTCCAACCAAGAGAGAGAGAGAGAGAGAAGAGATCAAATCTAAAGATAAAAATTGTTTTGGGATGTAGTACAAGAACTTTTTCAGTTCCAGCGGTTACCCTAATGCTTTTTTCATTTTTTAGTTTCTTCTTCATCTTCTTATATATATATATATATATATATATATATATGTTAACTTGGTTCTCATCCTAACCACAAAGCAAATACAGTCTTTAATATCCCTCCAAATTTTCTACCGGGCTTCATTATCTCGGAAAGATGCAAAATGGTCCTGCATAAAATATTCCCCCACTTGAATGCTTATCCTTGAGAAACCTGCACTGGTCCCCAAACTTTCCCTTCTGACATGTGGAAAAGACAACTTTTTCTTTTTCAATTATCCATTCAAGAAAATACGTCAAGAGAGAAAGAGATCAAAACCACAAATTTGATATTAAGTTAGATGGAGTTCAACTCATCTAGTAATCGTGAAATTTCTAAACAAACCACAAACTCATCCACTCCAAGACTGTCTCAAAAACTAGATTTTATCTCATCAATTAATGCTCTGGCTGGGAGGAGGAGATTGAAGGGGAAGGGGAGAAAACGAAAGCAGAAAGAAGGATGAAGGCATAGCTGTTGGCCATTTGGGCAGAAAGAAGCCTGTAAAGTGAGGTGTAGTATAAAGACAAAAATTACCCTCATCTAAATAAAAGAAAAAATAACAGAAGAAGGGCTATCATTGTAATTTAACCCAATATCCTCTTCTTTCTTTCCTACACATCCAATCACCTAAAGGAAAAACCTCCAACGTCTCTTCTCCTTTTTCTCCCATCTCCTCATCTTTCCCTTCAAACTCCCAATAATATATAATATTTGACCACAAAAATATTGCTTCAGAGATCTTGGTGTTCTTGAATCAATGGTTGGTATGCTTGGATCCAACTCGTATCAAAGTAGAGAACCCAACTCAAGTCAATGTAAGAATTGACAAAGAGGCCACATGTCTTCAAAAGAGGACATAACAATTAAAAGCCATGTCTCCCCAACAACCCATTGCTGATGTAAAAAAAGCATCAGTAATGAACATTGATCAATACCCTAGAGTAAATTCCACGGCATCTTGCCTATTTGCTAGACAAAAACTGGTACAATAATACCTTTATCATGGCACAAAAGTTTCTAAACCTTACACAAAATCATAATTAAACAGTTCCCAAATCTACTTTTTTGTAGATAACTATAAAATTCTACGGGTGAGTCATAATTGAAAGATTGTAACATCAAACCCATTAGTTACACATGGGATAAATACGGAAAATTCTTTTGTGTAACTTGATGAATCTGGCAGAAGTATCACTTTAGTAAAGAAACTAAGTCATAATTACAATTTTGATCCACTTGTTGCTCTGCATCAGTGCTTTGTCAGAGAAAGAAAGTGGAATATAGAAAACACTTTCCAATCACTTGCAGCAAATATGGGCAAATAAATTGGATAAAAAGAAAAGAAGGGAATATTACACAAAATATTCATGATAAATACAAAATGAAAAAAAAAAAAAAAACATCGAAGTGAGAAAAGATAAAGGAAATGGGTATTGAGAAAAACATAATTAACTACCAAATAACCCAAAACAAAAATGGAAAATGGAGAGAAGAATTGGAACAGACCTGAGACGAGATCTACCCCAAGGCTGGCCATAAGCTCTTCTGTATCTGTACAGTATCTCATCCTCTGAGAACTTCACCCCATACTTCTCCCCAATCGTCCTGTAAATCTATAACGAAGCATACACGAAGAGAAAGAGAGAGAGAGAGGTCAAATCTACAAGGCCAAACTCATAAATTATACTCCAAATGAAAGAGAAAAACAAGGAGACCCAAGAAAACCCAGAAATCCATTTAATTTAATTCATACATACGTTCACTTGGAACCCAGTAAAACAATTCACTGTTCCACTACTAAAAACACTCAGAAAGCCAGACCTCCAACACATGCACACAAAGACCCACAAACCCAAAAATCCCATACGTGAACAAAAACACATACATCTCTACATACCAATACATGCGTTTGTAAATGAGGCAGAGAGACAAACCTGGGCCATAGGCTGGGAAGGAACAAGAAGCGTGCCGGCGGCGTCAACCAGCAAGGCCTTGTGGGTGATCTCACCGTACAAAGACCTCCGATAGTCCTCATAGTCTTTCAGTCCCAACATCCCCAATCCCACCGGCCTCGACTCCACCGGAGCCGCCGCAGTGGACGAACGCATTGCCCCGAGCCTCCCAGACAACGGGGACCGAGACCCAGAAGAGAGAAGCCTGGGGAGCTTCGTTCTCGTTGCCATTAGAACCATTGTGCGAGTCTCATTTGAGGTTTTTTCTTCAATTTCGCAGTCCTTTTGAGTGTTTCCCTTCTGGTTACGGTTGCCAATTAAATTTCTCTTTCGCTTCCGTTGGGTGCAAGTCGAGGAAACAGAGCGGTGGCTGGGAAGAAATTATATAGATCCCGAAAGTGAGGAGTGCTGTTGAAATGCCCCTGGGTTTCACTATTATTTCGGTTATAGACCCTTTCAGGTGCAGGGAAGACTAGGTAAAACTCAGTAATTTTATAAGTTTATTTTGTCTCTTTCCAAGATTGATGTGGCTTTTTTTTTTGACATGTCCACACAAGGGAAGGGGGAGAGGGAATTCGAACTAGTGACCTCCGCTTCATGAGGCGTAGTTCACAGACGATTGAGCTACCCCTTGGGGACAAGATTGATGTGACTCTTAAAATTATTATTTGATCAAAATTCAATGATGATCAATCACAAGACCAATAGTAATTTTAAGAGCCCCATCATTCTTGGAAGAACACAAAATTAACATAAGAGAGACTTGTAGCATTCCTGGGTAAAACAATAATTCTAGAAGTCGCTATTGTATTTCTCGAGTAATGATATAAAGAGGACTCTAGGAAATGTGATGTGGCTTTTAAAATCACTATTAAATTTAAGATGATCATTATTGAATTTTGATCTATCAGTAATTTTAAATGTCACATCACATTTAGAGACACCATCATTCCCAGCCACCTTTGCCAAACCGTGAGCCGCTTCATTAGCTTCTCTAGAATTTGGATGGAAGAGACCCCATATATTATTCATGATGTAATTGTTTTAGAGCAATCTGCTCTTGGTGTTTAGAGTTATATGCTCTTTGATGTTTTAGAGCTTGAGGCTCTAGATGTTTTTTTGTATTCTGCAAAATTATTTGAATTAAAAAAAAAAAAATTCAGAGCAAAAAAAATAATAAAAAAATAAAAAATAAAAAAATGTCACATCATATTTTGAAAAACTTTATGAAGATTTTAGTCCTCCTTGTATTATTACTCATGTTTCTCTCCTATCACTCAAAAAAAAAAAAAATAATGATATAAGGAGAACTAGGTCACTAGAGTCTTCTTAGAGTCATCCCAAATGTGAGTCTATGACGTGCCTTTTAAAATCATGATTGGATTTGAAGTGATTATTATTGAATTTCAATCCATTGGTGATGATTATTATTAAATTTTAAGAGCCACATCACATATTCACATATGAAATAATAAGTGTTATCCTTCTAGCATTACTCTACTCACCCACCTCTATCTCATTGGGTTGATGTCTAAATGCTTATCCATCTATTTTAGAAGTTTCTTGAAATAGTTATATTTTTAAATCACATGTTTTGACATGCCCATAGGTTTCACTATTATTTTGGTTATAGACCCTTTCTTCTATAAATCTTTCTTACTTTTTTCTCATGTCACTCAAAAAGTAAGATAGTTTTACGTTGATATTACTTTTTAAAGAAACCCCAAAAAAAAAAAAATGGCACTTATTTCTCTCACTTAATTTTAAAAAAATAATATTTACCTAGAACTAGGAGAACATCAAGAGAATACTAGGAAATCACATAGTATTTCCTCTTTTATAATATCACTTGATCAAATTTTAATAGTGGGATGAATCACATGATTTAAAAGACACGTCATTCTTGAAGTGATACAAAAATAACACAAGAGTAACTTATAGTATTACTCGATAAAATATGATGTGTTTAAAATGGAAAAACGTGGTGTGCAAAGTGCAAACCATGCTTCTTTCTTCTTCTTTTTTTTTTTTTTTTTTTCTTCTATTGTCGGGCCGGTTATGGGTTAGCTTTTGATGATAGCCAAAAAGAAAATTTACATCTTATCATCAAATTTTGTCCATTAAATTAACAAATTCTAATAGTGTAACAATTTTTGCATACTATCGGGACCTTTTAACTCATTGTCATACCACATTTAGCTAATTATAAATAAGGTAAACTACATGAACTGATTTTGTATTTTTCCTTATTTTTATTAGATTTATACAAAGAAATATTACTTATACTTTTACTCTCACACTTTTAAATGCACATTTTTAAACCTAAATTTAATGGTGATTTTAAAAATCACATCAACATTTAGAGAATAAAAATAAGATAAAATGATAGTTCTTAGCATTACCCACGCAAGTAATGTTAGAATGAAGACTTTTATCCACATTGTATCATCCCAAATATGATCTAACTTTTAAACTCACTAAATAATTTGAGATGATCATTATTGAATTTTGATATATTGGTAATTTTAAAAGTTACATCACATTTGGAATGACAAGTATTCTCCTTCTAGCATTACTCTACTCACTTACCTCTATCTCATTGGGTTAATGTCTCGGTGCTTATCCATTTATTTTAGCAGTTTCAAAACATGTGATTTAAAAATATTACTATTTCATGACGCAGTTAATGAAAACACAGTTTTTAAAAGTAAGTTAAGCAAATGTTTGGTAAAATTGTAGTTTGCCCTTTAAAATCGAGATTTTTTTTTTTAAAAAAAAACTATCGTTTTTTTTTTCTTTCAATTGTACTCCCAAATGAGACATATTTTGCGATTTTATTTACAATAATTCTTAAATTAAAGTAAGGTGGAAGCTAACACTATTAATTGACAAGATTATTGATCATACAACTATCTTATGATTTAACATCCTCATAGAATGACACTATGATTTGGTAAAACAGCCCAAGAGGTATGTTGGGTGTTAACTTGCACTTATAAGAAGCTTTTATTTATATTATTTATCTTTACATTTATCTTCACTACATTTGATTATATTCAAATTTGAATATAAACTAAACTATCTACACCTTGAGACTAATTCAAACCCTAGGTGTTATCCTATTGAGAGTGATCCTCATGGACATGGAATAATGTTGGGGATCATTTTTTTTTATCTTCCCAGAATTAATGTGACTTTTAGAATAACCATTTTATCAAATGCAATAGTAATTCATCATAAATTTAATAGTAATTTTAAAAGTCACACAAACGCTAGAAGGATAATAAAATAATAAAAAGATGATCCCTAACATTATTCATAACCAGGTGTATCGGGCATAGGATGATCATTAGCCCTAGATGCCTTAATACTCTCTAGTCTCTAAAAACAATTTATAAGAAAAAAAGAAAAAGAAAAAAAAAAAAAACTCAAAAAAAAGGTCAGAAATATTAGCATATTACTCGTGGAAAGTGGAAAGTGGGGACAAAAAAAAAGAAAAGTAAAGTAGCGTTGGGTTAAAGAAAAAGTTTGAACTTTGAAGTACCTTTTCTTTCATTGAAAACTTTTTTCAATTATACTTAATTAAAATAATTCTAGATGGCGGCATCCCTATTAATACATTTTTCAAAACAAACTAAAAAACACTTCTCAAAAGATATACTCAAAATAATTAATTTATATTTTTTTTTCAAGGAAGAGATTTTTATGTACAATTTTTTTAGAGTTAATTACATGTATAACAAATAAAGTAAAATATATATATATATATATATATATATATATATATATATATTTGAAAATTTTACAAAACCAATTTTCATTCGTGGGCTTTACATGCAACACTTTTTTTTAAATGTAGCGGCACAAAATCAATTCTTAATTTGTACTATTTCAAAACTCAAAACGTTTTTAAGGAATAGCTTAATTAGCTGTAGACCACGTCTCATAAAGCAGAGGTCACTAATTAGAAATATATATATATATATATATATATATATATTTGAGTTTGTAATTTCTCAGTAACTTTCCTTTACGAAAAAAAAGGTTACTAGAGTCATTTGACTTCTTAAACTAGAAATAAGGTAGGTATAAATATATATATTTTTTTAAACTATAATTATTTTCTACACATTATATTTTTTGCAAGTGTATGGCGGCTTCTAGTATTAAAAGAAATTAAGCGGCCCCTTGCCTATGTCATGTAAAAATGGGAAGAAAACTGATATGCTTGTAATTATTTTGAAATGCATTTTTTTGTCTTGGTATAAAAAATATATTCTAATGTGATCATATTATTTTGTTGTTGTGTAGTTTACATTTGAAAAGCATCGTTATTATGGGGTACAATTATCCTCTTCTATTAGAACAATTTTACTTTAGTAAGAATTGCACATCATAAAAAAAAAATAATAATAAAATAAATAATAATAATAATAATAATAAAGCCAAAAGAAGATAAAAAGAAGGGAACAATCATATTTAGTCATTATGTTTTTATTGGATTTAAATTCAATAAAACTAGAAAGTAATTGAATTTATAATTTCAAGAATATGATCATTAAGTTTTGCGCATATTTTAAATAGGAAAATATTAGAAGGCACAACTATTTTGCCTAACTTTGAGCAAACTTTTGCCTAATTTTTTAATTTTTTTTTTTTTAAAAAAAGTTTTTGAAGCAATAATTTTTATTTTGGTTATTTTTTTTTGGCATTTTTTTAAAAAATAAAAACTGTATTTTGTTTCAGGAACTTTTTCCTTATTTTTTAATTTAAAAAATAACAAAATTAAAAATTAAAAAAAGTTTATGAAGCAATCATTTTTATTTTGGTCCCTCTTTTATTTGGTATTTTTAAAAAAATAAAAATTGTACTTTTATTCATAATAATGACCAATTTTTTACCAAAATAAAAATTATTGCTTCAGAAACTTTTTTTAATTTTTTAAAATTAAAAAATAAGAAAATAGTTAGTCCAAAGTTGACTCCAAGTTGGGACTGTATCATTCATTTTCTAAATATGTCTTTCTATCATTTTTTCGTCAAAATGAATGGTATGTCATATGTCAGTGTATTTCAATTGACACGCTAGCATTCATATCAACATATAATATCAATGTTTTATCGTTAAGCTTAAGTCATTTTTAGAGAAAAACAAAAAAACAAAAAACCCAACTCCATAAATAAAAGTCATATTCTTTGTCATCATAATCTTCTAAATTTGTAGTGTATGTAGAACGAGGGTGGGAATTTTAGAGCCAGCTATGGGGGAAGCATATGCTGCTTTTCAGGTAGTATGCTTATGCCGAGATCTGGGAGTACAATGTGTAACTTTGGAGGGAGATGCCAAGCAAATTGTGGAGGCTATACGGAATGAAACAGGCTTATGGAGTCGTTTTGGGCATCTAATAGAAGACACAAGACGGATACTTCTCACTTTATCAAGTTGGAATTGGGTTTTCGTCCCTCGCGAAGCAAATGAGGCGGCTCATAGAATGGCGAAATCGGCTACTATTGATATCAGTGATAGAATTTGGAGGGATACCACTCTCAATTGTATTAGTGATATTATTTTGATGGAACAATTAGCTCTATCTCGATGATTGTTTGTTGAAGGTGTATTCTTCACTGACGATTTATTATCAATAAAGTTTACCAAATTTAAGATAAAAAAAAAAAAAAAAAAATCATTAACTTTGATGTCGGCATTGTCCAATTCAAAATCTGGTAAAAAAAAGAGACTTTATTCTTAAAATTGAAAATTTGATGAGGAAATATGATTTTTTTTTTCCTTTTTCTTTATTTATTTAGACTTATCAATGCTTTCTTTAATTTATAATCTATCAAATTCCCTATTAGTTAAGAAAAAAAAAAAAAAAATGCAAGAACAAGAGGCCTGGTAATTTTGAAAATAAACTGAAAACGATGTGCATTTATATATATGTTTATTCAGTTGATTTAGGCTATTTAGCAGCCCGCCCAAAGGACGAGAGAACATCTGAACAAGCGATCAACTTTACTCTGCAGGCTTTCGAAAGTTGGAAACGGAAGTGCTGATGTGGCCGACGATGGATGCGGTTTTAAATCCGCGTCAGCAAATTTCCCCCCATGACAACCATAAATCATATCGAAAAGTGGGGCCCGCTTCGCGAATCTCCACGTAATGTGGACCCCACTTCCGCTCCCCGAAACATCGCCTTGGGTCCTCCTCACAATTTGTGGCCAAGCGTTAAATGCGAGGGGACAACCCAAGCCTCATGAATCAAAATTCGACCTTGATTGAAAAGTCTACATATTTATTAACTTTTTCAACCGTATGGAATAATGGAAGTTTGTAACAAAACAAAAGCATATGACAATATTTATTTTTTATTTTTTATTTGTTCTCCTTTCTTCGTTTATACTTTGTGGTATAGATTGGTCTGGTCGAAAGGTCCATAACACGTGTAAATATAATAATTCAATTAGTTTGGCTGTTTATGGCATGGCATATTATTGAATGAGCGAAAAATCATGTATGGTCTAGGAATCTCTTAAAAATTCTTGACATAGAAAATATCCAAATAGACTTACCTTGTCCTCAAGAGGTAGCTCAATCGGTTGGGACCACACTTAATGAAGTGTAGGTCATTAGTTCGAATCTATACTTAACGATGAGACGTGTCAAAAAAAAAAAAAAAAAATAGACTTACCTTCAATTCACTAAAGTGGAGCCTAAGAGTCAATAAACCTAGAGAGCAGATTAATTTTAGGTGTCCTACTAAGAATAATATGACTATTAAAATCATCATTTGATCAAAATTTAATGCTAATAGATCAATCAAAAGCCCAATGATGATTTTAATAGCCACATAATTCTTAGTAAAATACAAATAGGCCACCTAAAATTACTCTAGGGAACATGATCATCTCCGGTTCATTTGAATTCGATAATATTCAGTTAGTTATATTTGATGGGTATTTTTGTCTTTTCACTTTTTTAGAAGATAAAAATACCCCTCAAAATATATTTAAACTCCATAAAATACAAAAATATTGTTCATAAAATATATATATTTTTTTAAAAAATTATAACAAAAAACTAAAAAAAATATAAAAAATAAGAAAGAAAATGAAAAACTAAGGGCCATTTTAATTTTTTCCTTTTTAAAATTTTTTTAAAACAATTAATTTTTGTTTTCTTTTTATTTTTTTTCCCTTTTTATGTTCTTTTTTTTTTTCAAATTTATTAAAATATTATTTTCATATTAAAATTTTTTTAAAGTAATTTTTTATTTTTTTATTGGTCTTAGGGAGGCATTAATATTATTTTGATAATTTAAAAGCACATTAACACAATTAATTATTTAAAAAGTCATTCACATTGCGATACTAGTGCGAGGAAAGTATATAGGTACTTTTCCTGTTTATAATTTCCTTACGGGAAAAAGCGACAGCTCAATGGAATGGATGGAGTTTGACATGGGGACACATGGCGCTGCCTGAGTTGGACACCGTGTAAACCGGGGTCCACCATTTTGAAACTGATGGTATTAAGATAACGCAAGGCATGTGGGCCCAACTGTCTGTCATCCAGAAGTGGGCCCCACTGGTATCCTGAAAAAAAAACTTAGGACTTTTTTTGTTCTAGAACTCGTCTCGTATGATTCTTCTTCTTTTAACCTTTCATTTTCCATCCAAAAAAAAAAAAAAAAAATCATTTTCCAAAGCTAGTCATTTATATTTTATAAGAGCACAGTCCAAAAAAAAGAAAAAAAAAGAAAAAAAGAAGAAGAGAGCACTACTCCATTTATAATGTTGTTTCTTTCTTAATTTTTAAAGAATATTTTTTTTTTTACAACCTTTTGTCTTTTTTCTATTTTATCTTCTACACCTTAATTTTTGATATTTTGTTTTTATATATATAAATAATGCATCACTTTTATTAAAAAATAAGAACTTTTAAAGTTTAAAAACTCTCAATTTAATATATTAAATTTTTAATTTTTTACTATGTCACTCATTGTTCATTTTTTTCCATTAAATTCTAACGGATAAAACTTATTTGCAAATAATGGTTTTTGACATTTTGTGGTTCCATTTCCATTGTTTTTCTTAGGTTTTTGCACATTCGGATAATGATGAAAACTAAAAGTCAAGGAAAGCCAAGCTTACACGCACGCACAAGATAAAGAGAGTATATAGCCACGTCATATTTGAGAGGAGTTTAAAAACTTTAATTCCCTTTATAACATTACTCGTATTTAATCCTATGTAACATAGAAGTACAAAATGTTTGTTTTGAAATTTGTAAAATATTCTATAAATACTGTCAGATGCCCAGCATTTTTTGATGGGCTGTTTTTTCATCAGTAGTATTTTCCTTACATTTGTTTAAAAAAAAAAAAAAAAAACTGTTATATCACCTACTAGAAAATATGAGTAATTCTAGGTGGTCTACTTGTGTCCCACAAAGAATGATATGCCTGTTAAAATCACCATTTGATTAAAATTCAATAATAATCAATTACAAGTCTAATAGTGATTTTAATAGCCACATCATTCTTAATAAGATACAAGTAGGCCACCTAAAATTACTTATCATAATAATAAAAAAATATCATAATGATA
>NC_081549.1:8141943-8153271 GCF_901000735.1 Corylus avellana | reverse complement strand
CTACAAATTTAGAAGATTATGATGACAAAGAATATGACTTTTATTTATGGAGTTGGGTTTTTTGTTTTTTTGTTTTTCTCTAAAAATGACTTAAGCTTAACGATAAAACATTGATATTATATGTTGATATGAATGCTAGCGTGTCAATTGAAATACACTGACATATGACATACCATTCATTTTGACGAAAAAATGATAGAAAGACATATTTAGAAAATGAATGATACAGTCCCAACTTGGAGTCAACTTTGGACTAACTATTTTCTTATTTTTTAATTTTAAAAAATTAAAAAAAGTTTCTGAAGCAATAATTTTTATTTTGGTAAAAAATTGGTCATTATTATGAATAAAAGTACAATTTTTATTTTTTTAAAAATACCAAATAAAAGAGGGACCAAAATAAAAATGATTGCTTCATAAACTTTTTTTAATTTTTAATTTTGTTATTTTTTAAATTAAAAAATAAGGAAAAAGTTCCTGAAACAAAATACAGTTTTTATTTTTTAAAAAAATGCCAAAAAAAAATAACCAAAATAAAAATTATTGCTTCAAAAACTTTTTTTAAAAAAAAAAAAATTAAAAAATTAGGCAAAAGTTTGCTCAAAGTTAGGCAAAATAGTTGTGCCTTCTAATATTTTCCTATTTAAAATATGCGCAAAACTTAATGATCATATTCTTGAAATTATAAATTCAATTACTTTCTAGTTTTATTGAATTTAAATCCAATAAAAACATAATGACTAAATATGATTGTTCCCTTCTTTTTATCTTCTTTTGGCTTTATTATTATTATTATTATTATTTATTTTATTATTATTTTTTTTTTATGATGTGCAATTCTTACTAAAGTAAAATTGTTCTAATAGAAGAGGATAATTGTACCCCATAATAACGATGCTTTTCAAATGTAAACTACACAACAACAAAATAATATGATCACATTAGAATATATTTTTTATACCAAGACAAAAAAATGCATTTCAAAATAATTACAAGCATATCAGTTTTCTTCCCATTTTTACATGACATAGGCAAGGGGCCGCTTAATTTCTTTTAATACTAGAAGCCGCCATACACTTGCAAAAAATATAATGTGTAGAAAATAATTATAGTTTAAAAAAATATATATATTTATACCTACCTTATTTCTAGTTTAAGAAGTCAAATGACTCTAGTAACCTTTTTTTTCGTAAAGGAAAGTTACTGAGAAATTACAAACTCAAATATATATATATATATATATATATATATATTTCTAATTAGTGACCTCTGCTTTATGAGACGTGGTCTACAGCTAATTAAGCTATTCCTTAAAAACGTTTTGAGTTTTGAAATAGTACAAATTAAGAATTGATTTTGTGCCGCTACATTTAAAAAAAAGTGTTGC
The DNA here is from genome assembly GCF_901000735.1 of Corylus avellana. NCBI lineage: Eukaryota > Viridiplantae > Streptophyta > Magnoliopsida > Fagales > Betulaceae > Corylus > Corylus avellana. Next base: position 8,151,884 of record NC_081549.1, on the reverse strand, counting down.
ATGTAAAGCCCACGAATGAAAATTGGTTTTGTAAAATTTTCAAATATATATATATATATATATATATATATATATATATATATTTTACTTTATTTGTTATACATGTAATTAACTCTAAAAAAATTGTACATAAAAATCTCTTCCTTGAAAAAAAAATATAAATTAATTATTTTGAGTATATCTTTTGAGAAGTATTTTTAGTTAACTCTAAAAAAATTGTACATAAAAATCTCTTCCTTGGAAAAAAATATAAATTAATTATTTTGAGTATATCTTTTGAGAAGTGTTTTTTAGTTTGTTTTGAAAAATGTATTAATAGGGATGCCGCCATCTAGAATTATTTTAATTAAGTATAACTTGAAAAAAGTTTTCAATGAAAGAAAAGGTACTTCAAAGTTCAAACTTTTTCTTTAACCCAACGCTACTTTACTTTTCTTTTTTTTTGTCCCCACTTTCCACTTTCCACGAGTAATATGCTAATATTTCTGACCTTTTTTTTGAGTTTTTTTTTTTTTTCTTTTTCTTTTTTTCTTATAAATTGTTTTTAGAGACTAGTGAGTATTAAGGCATCTAGGGCTAATGATCATCCTATGCCCGATACACCTGGTTATGAATAATGTTAGGGATCATCTTTTTATTATTTTATTATCCTTCTAGCGTTTGTGTGACTTTTGAAATTACTATTAAATTTATGATGAATTACTATTGCATTTGATAAAATGGTTATTCTAAAAGTCACATTAATTCTGGGAAGATAAAAAAAAATGATCCCCAACATTATTCCATGTCCATGAGGATCACTCTCAATAGGATAACACCTAGGGTTTGAATTAGTCTCAAGGTGTAGATAGTTTAGTTTATATTCAAATTTGAATATAATCAAATGTAGTGAAGATAAATGTAAAGATAAATAATGTAAATAAAAGCTTCTTATAAGTGCAAGTTAACACCCAACATACCTCTTGGGCTGTTTTACCAAATCATAGTGTCATTCTATGAGGATGTTAAATCATAAGATAGTTGTATGATCAATAATCTTGTCAATTAATAGTGTTAGCTTCCACCTTACTTTAATTTAAGAATTATTGTAAATAAAATCGCAAAATATGTCTCATTTGGGAGTACAATTGAAAGAAAAAAAACAATAGTTTTTTTTAAAAAAAAAAGCTCGATTTTAAAGGGCAAACTACAACTTTATTACTTTACCAAACATTTGCTTAACTTACTTTTAAAAACCGTGTTTTCATTAACTGCGTCATGAAATAGTAATATTTTTAAATCACATGTTTTGAAACTGCTAAAATAAATGGATAAGCACCGAGACATTAACCCAATGAGATAGAGGTAAGTGAGTAGAGTAATGCTAGAAGGAGAATACTTGTCATTCCAAATGTGATGTAACTTTTAAAATTACCAATAGATCAAAATTCAATAATGATCATCTCAAATTATTTAGTGATTTTAAAAGTTAGATCATATTTGGGATGATACAATGTGGATAATAGTCTTCATTCTAACATTACTCGCGTGGGTAATGCTAAGAACTATCATTTTATCTTATTTTTATTCTCTGAATGTTGATATGATTTTTAAAATCACCATTAAATTTGGGTTTAAAAATGTGCATTTAAAAGTGTGAGAGTAAAAGTATAAGTAATATTTCTTAGTATAAATCTAATAAAAATAAGGAAAAATACAAAATCAGTTCATGTAGTTTACCTTATTTATAATTAGCTAAATGTGGTATGACAATGAGTTAAAAGGTCCCAGTAGTATGCAAAAATTGTTACACTATTAGAATTTGTTAATTTAATTGACAAAATTTGATGATAAGATGTAAATTTTCTTTTTGGCTATCATCAAAAGCTAACCCATAACCGGCCCGACAATAGAAAAAAAAAAAAAGAAAGAAGAAGAAGAAGCATGGTTTGCACTTTGCACACCACGTTTTCCCATTTTAAACACATCATGTTTTCTCGAGTAATACTATAAGTTACTCTTATGTTATTTTTGTATCATTTCAAGAATGATGTGGCTTTTAAATCATGTGATTCATTACACTATTAAATTTTGATCAAATGATATTATAAAAGGGGAAATACTATGTGATTTCTTAGTATTTTCTTGATGTTCTCCTAGTCCTAGGTAAATATTATTTTTTAAAAATCAAGTGAAAGAAATAAGTGCTCTTTTTTTTTCTTTTTTTTTTTGGGTTTCTTTAAAAAGTAATATCTACGTAAAACTATCTTACTTTTTGAGTGACATGAGAAAATCGTAAGAAAGATTTATAGAAGAAAGGGTCTATAACCAAAATAATAGTGAAACCTATGGGCATTTCAAAACATGTCATTTAAAAATATAACTATTTCAAGAAACTTCTAAAATAGATGGATAAGCATTTAGACATCAACCCAATGAGATAGAGGTGAGTGAGTAGAGTAATGCTAGAAGGATAACACTTATTATTTCATATGTGAATATGTGATGCGGCTCTTAAAATTTAATAATAATCATTACCAATGGATTGAAATTCAATAATAATCACCTCAAATCCAATCGTGATTTTAAAAGGCACGTCATAGACTCACATTCGGGATGACTCTAAGAAGACTCTAGTGACCTAGTCCTCCTTATATCATTTTTTTTTTTTTGAGTGATAGGAAAGAAACATGAGTAATGATACAAGGAGGACTAAAATCTTCATAGCGTTTTTCAAAATGTGATGTGACGTTTTTTTTAATTTTTTTTTTATTATTATTTTTTTGCTCTGAATATTTTTTTTTTTAATTCAAATAATTCTGCATAATACAAAAAAACATCTAGAGACTCAAGCTCTAAAACATCAAAGAGCATATAACTCTAAACACCAAGAGTAGATTGCTCTAAAACAATTACATCATGAATAATATCTGGGTCTCTTCCATCCAAATTCTAGAGAAGCTAATGAAGCGGCTCACGGTTTGGCAAAGGTGGCTAGGAATGGTGGTGTCCGTGTCTCTAAATGTAATGTGATATTTAAAATTACTGATAGATTAAAATTCAATAATGATCATCTTAAATTTAATAGTGATTTTAAAAATCACATCACATTTCCTAGAGTCCTCTTTATATCATTACTCGAGAAATACAATAGCGACTTCTAGAATTATTGTTTTACCCAGGAATGTTACAAGTCCCTCTTATGTTAATCTTGTGTTCTTTCAAGATTGATGGAACTCTTAAAATTACTATTGATCTTGTAATTAATCATCATTAAATTTTGATCAAATGATAATTTTAAGAGCCACATCAATCTTGGAGGGAGACAAAATAAACTTATAGAATTACTGAGTTTTACCTAGTCTTCCCTGCACCTGAAAGGGTCTATAACCGAAATAATAGTGAAACCCAGGGGCATTTCAACAGCACTCCTCACTTTCGGGATCTATATAATTTCTTCCCAGCCACCGCTCTGTTTCCTCGACTTGCACCCAACGGAAGCGAAAGAGAAATTTAATTGGCAACCGTAACCAGGAGGGAAACACTCAAAAGGACTGCGAAATTGAAGAAAAAACCTCAAATGAGACTCGCACAATGGCTCTAATGGCAACGAGAACGAAGCTCCCCAGGCTTCTCTCTTCTGGGTCTCGGTCCCCGTTGTCTGGGAGGCTCGGGGCAATGCGTTCGTCCACTGCGGCGGCTCCGGTGGAGTCGAGGCCGGTGGGATTGGGGATGTTGGGACTGAAAGACTATGAGGACTATCGGAGGTCTTTGTACGGTGAGATCACCCACAAGGCCTTGCTGGTTGACGCCGCCGGCACGCTTCTTGTTCCTTCCCAGCCTATGGCCCAGGTTTGTCTCTCTGTCTCATTTACAAACGCATGTATTGTATGTATGTAGAGATGTATGTGTTTTTGTTCACGTATGGGATTTTTGGGTTTGTGGGTCTTTGTGTGCATGTGTTGGAGGTCTGGCTTTCTGAGTGTTTTTTGTAGTGGAACAGTGAATTGTTTTACTGGGTTCCAAGTGAACGTATGTATGAATTAAATTAAATGGATTTCTGGGTTTTCTTGGGTCTCCTTGTTTTTCTCTTTCATTTGGAGTATAATTTATGAGTTTGGCCTTGTAGATTTGACCTCTCTCTCTCTCTTTCTCTTCGTGTATGCTTCGTTATAGATTTACAGGACGATTGGGGAGAAGTATGGGGTGAAGTTCTCAGAGGATGAGATACTGTACAGATACAGAAGAGCTTATGGCCAGCCTTGGGGTAGATCTCGTCTCAGGTCTGTTCCAATTCTTCTCTCCATTTTCCATTTTTGTTTTGGGTTATTTGGTAGTTAATTATGTTTTTCTCAATACCCATTTCCTTTATCTTTTCTCACTTCGATGTTTTTTTTTTTTTTTTCATTTTGTATTTATCATGAATATTTTGTGTAATATTCCCTTCTTTTCTTTTTATCCAATTTATTTGCCCATATTTGCTGCAAGTGATTGGAAAGTGTTTTCTATATTCCACTTTCTTTCTCTGACAAAGCACTGATGCAGAGCAACAAGTGGATCAAAATTGTAATTATGACTTAGTTTCTTTACTAAAGTGATACTTCTGCCAGATTCATCAAGTTACACAAAAGAATTTTCCGTATTTATCCCATGTGTAACTAATGGGTTTGATGTTACAATCTTTCAATTATGACTCACCCGTAGAATTTTATAGTTATCTACAAAAAAGTAGATTTGGGAACTGTTTAATTATGATTTTGTGTAAGGTTTAGAAACTTTTGTGCCATGATAAAGGTATTATTGTACCAGTTTTTGTCTAGCAAATAGGCAAGATGCCGTGGAATTTACTCTAGGGTATTGATCAATGTTCATTACTGATGCTTTTTTTACATCAGCAATGGGTTGTTGGGGAGACATGGCTTTTAATTGTTATGTCCTCTTTTGAAGACATGTGGCCTCTTTGTCAATTCTTACATTGACTTGAGTTGGGTTCTCTACTTTGATACGAGTTGGATCCAAGCATACCAACCATTGATTCAAGAACACCAAGATCTCTGAAGCAATATTTTTGTGGTCAAATATTATATATTATTGGGAGTTTGAAGGGAAAGATGAGGAGATGGGAGAAAAAGGAGAAGAGACGTTGGAGGTTTTTCCTTTAGGTGATTGGATGTGTAGGAAAGAAAGAAGAGGATATTGGGTTAAATTACAATGATAGCCCTTCTTCTGTTATTTTTTCTTTTATTTAGATGAGGGTAATTTTTGTCTTTATACTACACCTCACTTTACAGGCTTCTTTCTGCCCAAATGGCCAACAGCTATGCCTTCATCCTTCTTTCTGCTTTCGTTTTCTCCCCTTCCCCTTCAATCTCCTCCTCCCAGCCAGAGCATTAATTGATGAGATAAAATCTAGTTTTTGAGACAGTCTTGGAGTGGATGAGTTTGTGGTTTGTTTAGAAATTTCACGATTTACTAGATGAGTTGAACTCCATCTAACTTAATATCAAATTTGTGGTTTTGATCTCTTTCTCTCTTGACGTATTTTCTTGAATGGATAATTGAAAAAGAAAAAGTTGTCTTTTCCACATGTCAGAAGGGAAAGTTTGGGGACCAGTGCAGGTTTCTCAAGGATAAGCATTCAAGTGGGGGAATATTTTATGCAGGACCATTTTGCATCTTTCCGAGATAATGAAGCCCGGTAGAAAATTTGGAGGGATATTAAAGACTGTATTTGCTTTGTGGTTAGGATGAGAACCAAGTTAACATATATATATATATATATATATATATATATAAGAAGATGAAGAAGAAACTAAAAAATGAAAAAAGCATTAGGGTAACCGCTGGAACTGAAAAAGTTCTTGTACTACATCCCAAAACAATTTTTATCTTTAGATTTGATCTCTTCTCTCTCTCTCTCTCTCTTGGTTGGAATGAACTTACCAAGTGCAGCAATCTAGTAGTTCATTCTCTTGTATTTTAGTTTTGTTTATAAAAGTTCATCATCTAATTACTTAAGAGTATGAGTGCTTTAAAATATTATCATCAGCGATGTTGTGATCTTGTTCTATTTCTATGGAAATGAGGACAATCCATTTTTTCCTGCCTTCTACCTCTAAAGGGTCCAGTATTTCTCAAGGTATTTTACCCACATGCCATCTTTTCAGGCTCTCTCAAACTAGTGGCAACAGACACACTTCCACATGTTTTCTTGTCTTTACCTTTTCTTACCGAGTAGAATTAAGATTTTACAAGATTATACCTTTTACATTCCCCTTGCTTCAACTGCAAAAGTTCACAATTCTTTTGTCATGTTTATTATGGATCTTTCTCCTCCAGATCAATGATGTTAGGGTTTTTCTTCAATTGCAGATATGTTAATGATGGGAGGCCCTTCTGGCAATATATAGTCAGTTACTCCACTGGATGTTCAGATACTCAGTACTTCGAAGAACTTTATAACTACTATACCACCAAGAAGGTTGGGTCGTTGAAGATTAGCTTTTATGAATTACTTGCTATCAGTTTTAAATATTTATGGCAATAATGCTTCTCAATATTTGTTTTCATAGGCTTGGCACCTCTGTGATCCTGATGCCGAGAAGATATTTAAAGCGCTTAGAAAAGCGGGTGTGAAGTTGGGTGTTGTCTCAAATTTTGACACTCGATTAAGACCTCTATTGCGGGCTCTAAATTGTGATAATTGGTTTGATGCCATGGCAGTGTCAGCTGAAGTACGTTGATTTATTTCTTCTTGGTTATATGTGGTGCTTTTTCTTTCATATGCAAGTTCAATGGGTGTTGCGTGTGTGTTGTACTTATGTACTTGCACGTTTTAGCTTGAATTTAATTTAGGATTCGTGTGATCATCATCATCATATATATATATATATATATATATATATAGTTGTCTTGGCAATCTAGTGACGGTCATTTCTTGTGAAGGTTCTGTTTTCCTGTACTATATATAGCTTTGGCTACACCTGATCATTTCCCCACCCTTCCCTTCCGCCCTTAACAGGTCGAAGCAGAGAAGCCAAATCCAACAATATTTCTAAAAGCTTGCGATTTATTGGGAGTGAAGCCCGAGGATGCTGTACATGTAGGGGATGACCGCAGGAATGATATATGGGGTGCCAGAGATGCAGGTTGTGATGCTTGGCTTTGGGGAAGTGACGTTCACTCTTTTAAGGAGGTAAACTGTCATACACATCTCTTATTTTTCTGGGTGTTACTTGAAAGAGAGTTTTAGCCTCTCAATTTTGATGTTTGTAATAACAACTTTAGGAAGAGAACATCAAGGGCAGTCTTCAGTTCATTTTCTTCTATTCTTCTTGCGATTCTTTCAATTGTTTTTCGAAACCAGTTGTTCTGTGTGTGAGAGAGAGAGAGGATGTGAAAATCTTTGTTTCTTGAAATTGCCTCAAATACACTCTTGGAAATTCTATAAGTTCAACTCGTCTCTGTTTTAGCTTTCCTTGTTGTCCTTCAAAGCTTCTTCCCATTCTGGAGTTAAATAACAAAGAAGTAGGGTGAGAGGAAGAACGAATGTGAAAGTTCTGAGGGAAAAAGATTCATTTATGATTTCCAGGGAAAAAAATATTATAAGATAGAACATGCTATTCAGGAATTTTGAGGAAATGTCCTTAACCCAAAAATGTATATAAAAAAAAGGAGGAAATGATCTTTATGTAAATGGGAAAATTGCTTTGAAATGCAGTAACTATGTGCATTTGTGCAGATCTAGTGTGTCTTAGCAGAAACATGGGCTGGAAATTTTATTTTATTTTCTCTCCTTATAATTGAAATAACAAATGAAAATTACTTTTCAAAGCCTGTTTACTGTTATGGATTTCCTTCAAACTTCCGATCACGTCATTGCGTCGTTCAAAGTGTGCTTACGGTTTCATCCATATTTTCTTGATGCAGGTTGCTCAGAGGATAAGGGTTCGGATTTAAAAGAAGCAAATGTTCTGAAGCGAGTTCAAGCTTGATTGAAGGATGCTCTAGATATGTACAGGTTTATTTTAGCTTTGTGTAAGAGGTGTATATATTCTTCTGTGGTGTAGTATGTGTAAGAGATGTGCGTGGCAGGGAGTGCTCTTCTAACAAAGTAGATAAATAATAGTGAGACGATTTTGTCCTTTCCATGAAATCCCTGTATCCAGAGTTTTTTTTCTTTTTGCCTGGGCAACGATTAGAAAGCTAACAAAGAATTTCCTATAAAATAATAATCAACTCTTTTTTTTTTTTTTTTTTCCTTGCAACTGCAATCTTCATCCGGCACCCAAAAATTGGTATGGAACTGTTGAACGATTTTGAGGCCTAACGTAAGACATTTTTTATATTTAAATATTAATTAAATAACAATTATTTTAGCTTTTATATTATAATTTTGAGTAAAGTTCACTTAACCCTTTTATACTACCACATCAATGACAATTTACCCTCAAACTATCAATTATGACAATTTATTCCCCAAACTACCAAAACAATGACAATGTACCACTCAATGTTAGCAAAATTATGAAATTACCCCTATAAAATTCTCAATAAGACAAAAATACCTTTAAAATTTGAAAAAAAAAAATTAGAATTTAGAATTTTTATTTTTATTTTAGTAAGGGTAATTTTGTCATTTTTTAAAAAATTTGGGGTACATTGTCATTGTTTTGGTAGTTTGTGGGGTAAATTGTTGCAATTGATAGTTTAAGAGTAGATTGTTATTGAGGTGGTATAGTTTGAAGGGGTTAAATGGACTTTACCTTATAATTTTTAATTTAATAATTCTTTTTTTGTTTTTGGGATGCAATTACTAATTAAGTTTTTTCCAACACTTTTTTTTTTTCAATTAATAATATGGCTAATCTACATTAAAATAATAATAATAATAATAATGTCTAGGGTTCTCAACTTCAGGAAAATTATCGTCTCTAATTCAACCATTTTATATACTAATAAATCTCTTATACATATTCATTGACCTGAGTCGGAAATATTTGTATGAATAGAAATAGATACGTCGTTAGCTTTTTTATTTTCTTCTAAATTTTCCTCGAGTTCTTCATTAAGAATTGTTAAATTGCATATTTTAGCACGATTATGAGTTTTTTTTTTAGGTACCATTATGATTATTTTCACTGTCATCTTTATATATATATAACTAATATAAGTAATATTTTCATTGTCGTCTTTTTGTTGCATTATTTCATTATTTTCTAACTTTTTTTTTTTTTTTTTTTTGATGAATCTCGTGTTCATTTGTGAAATTTTCACCTAAATTATCTCTTATATTTTTATTTATTGCTAGTATAAGATTTATCTAACATATTTTTTCAGTGTCAATTAATTTTTTTATTCCTCTATTTTTATATATTAAACGCTCAAAATGTAAATATTGCAACTGTACGTACTTTTGAAGTGGGTGAGACGTAGAACGGTCCAAATAATATTAAAACGTTCTTGAAAACTCGCTTCTCCACTTGGCAACCAGCACCTCTATGGTCAAATCGCTTCCTAAACCTAAATATAATGTTGCTTGTCACAATTTTAGCCTTTTCTCTTAAAGATTATATGATATATGATTATCTCAAAAAAGGGACACCAAATTCAAGTAATTAATGATTATTTCTTTAAGAAAACAAACATTTGATATGCATAGGAAAATATTTGGCTTTAGATCCATTAATTACAATTCTAATGAATTGAGGTCGACTGCAATTTCTTTTACTCAAGCCCTTCATTCAAAATGAAGGGCTTAGATTAAATTACATAATTATTTAAAATAATAATAAAAAAGTAAAAATATTCTTCTTTTTTTTTTTTTTTTACATATCTGTATAAGAGAGGGGAGGAGGATTCGAACTAGTGACCTCCGCTTCATTAAGTGTGGTCCCAACTAATTGAATTACCTCTCAGGAACAAAAATAAAAGATTAAAGTGTGGCTAAAGATGTACATGCA
>NC_081549.1:8102391-8141843 GCF_901000735.1 Corylus avellana | reverse complement strand
AGAAGGGAACAATCATATTTAGTCATTATGTTTTTATTGGATTTAAATTCAATAAAACTAGAAAGTAATTGAATTTATAATTTCAAGAATATGATCATTAAGTTTTGCGCATATTTTAAATAGGAAAATATTAGAAGGCACAACTATTTTGCCTAACTTTGAGCAAACTTTTGCCTAATTTTTTAATTTTTTTTTTTTTAAAAAAAGTTTTTGAAGCAATAATTTTTATTTTGGTTATTTTTTTTTGGCATTTTTTTAAAAAATAAAAACTGTATTTTGTTTCAGGAACTTTTTCCTTATTTTTTAATTTAAAAAATAACAAAATTAAAAATTAAAAAAAGTTTATGAAGCAATCATTTTTATTTTGGTCCCTCTTTTATTTGGTATTTTTAAAAAAATAAAAATTGTACTTTTATTCATAATAATGACCAATTTTTTACCAAAATAAAAATTATTGCTTCAGAAACTTTTTTTAATTTTTTAAAATTAAAAAATAAGAAAATAGTTAGTCCAAAGTTGACTCCAAGTTGGGACTGTATCATTCATTTTCTAAATATGTCTTTCTATCATTTTTTCGTCAAAATGAATGGTATGTCATATGTCAGTGTATTTCAATTGACACGCTAGCATTCATATCAACATATAATATCAATGTTTTATCGTTAAGCTTAAGTCATTTTTAGAGAAAAACAAAAAAACAAAAAACCCAACTCCATAAATAAAAGTCATATTCTTTGTCATCATAATCTTCTAAATTTGTAGTGTATGTAGAACGAGGGTGGGAATTTTAGAGCCAGCTATGGGGGAAGCATATGCTGCTTTTCAGGTAGTATGCTTATGCCGAGATCTGGGAGTACAATGTGTAACTTTGGAGGGAGATGCCAAGCAAATTGTGGAGGCTATACGGAATGAAACAGGCTTATGGAGTCGTTTTGGGCATCTAATAGAAGACACAAGACGGATACTTCTCACTTTATCAAGTTGGAATTGGGTTTTCGTCCCTCGCGAAGCAAATGAGGCGGCTCATAGAATGGCGAAATCGGCTACTATTGATATCAGTGATAGAATTTGGAGGGATACCACTCTCAATTGTATTAGTGATATTATTTTGATGGAACAATTAGCTCTATCTCGATGATTGTTTGTTGAAGGTGTATTCTTCACTGACGATTTATTATCAATAAAGTTTACCAAATTTAAGATAAAAAAAAAAAAAAGAAAAATCATTAACTTTGATGTCGGCATTGTCCAATTCAAAATCTGGTAAAAAAAAGAGACTTTATTCTTAAAATTGAAAATTTAATGAGAAAATATGATTTTTTTTTTCCTTTTTCTTTATTTATTTAGACTTATCAATGCTTTCTTTAATTTATAATCTATCAAATTCCTTACTAGTTAAGAAAAAAAAAAAAAAAATGCAAGAACAAGAGGCCTGGTAATTTTGAAAATAAACTGAAAACGATGTGCATTTATATATATGTTTATTCAGTTGATTTAGGCTATTTAGCAGCCCGCCCAAAGGACGAGAGAACATCTGAACAAGCGATCAACTTTACTCTGCAGGCTTTCGAAAGTTGGAAACGGAAGTGCTGATGTGGCCGACGATGGATGCGGTTTTAAATCCGCGTCAGCAAATTTCCCCCCATGACAACCATAAATCATATCGAAAAGTGGGGCCCGCTTCGCGAATCTCCACGTAATGTGGACCCCACTTCCGCTCCCCGAAACATCGCCTTGGGTCCTCCTCACAATTTGTGGCCAAGCGTTAAATGCGAGGGGACAACCCAAGCCTCATGAATCAAAATTCGACCTTGATTGAAAAGTCTACATATTTATTAACTTTTTCAACCGTATGGAATAATGGAAGTTTGTAACAAAACAAAAGCATATGACAATATTTATTTTTTATTTTTTATTTGTTCTCCTTTCTTCGTTTATACTTTGTGGTATAGATTGGTCTGGTCGAAAGGTCCATAACACGTGTAAATATAATAATTCAATTAGTTTGGCTGTTTATGTCATGGCATATTATTGAATGAGAGAAAAATCATGTATGGTCTAGGAATCTCTTAAAAATTCATGACATAGAAAATATCCAAATAGACTTACCTTCAATTCACTAAAGTGGAGCCTAAGAGTCAATAAACCTAGAGAGCAGATTAATTTTAGGTGTCCTACTAAGAATGATGTGGTTATTAAAATTATCATTTGATTAAAATTCAATACTGATAGATCAATTAAAAGCCCAATGGTGATTTTAATAGTCACATCATTCTTAATAAAATACAGGTAGGCCACCTAAAATTACTCTAGAGAACTTAATCATCTCCAGTTCATTTGAATTCGATAATATTCAGTTAGTTATATTTGATGGGTATTTTTGTCGTTTCACTTTTTTAGAAGATAAAAATACCCCTCAAAATATATTTAAACTCCATAAAATACAAAAATATTGTTCATAAAATATATATATTTTAAAAAAAAATTATAACAAAAAACTAAAAAAAATATAAAAAATAAGAAAGAAAATGAAAAACTAAGGGCCATTTTAATTTTTTCCTTTTTAAATTTTTTTTTAAACAATTAATTTTTGTTTTCTTTTTATTTTTTTTCCCTTTTTATGTTCTTTTTTTTTCAAATTTATTAAAATATTATTTTCATATTAAAATTTTTTTAAAGTAATTTTTTATTTTTTTATTGGTCTTAGGGAGGCATTAATATTATTTTGATAATTTAAAAGCACATTAACACAATTAATTATTTAAAAAGTCATTCACATTGCGATACTAGTGCGAGGAAAGTATATAGGTACTTTTCCTGTTTATAATTTCCTTACGGGAAAAAGCGACAGCTCAATGGAATGGATGGAGTTTGACATGGGGACACATGGCGCTGCCTGAGTTGGACACCGTGTAAACCGGGGTCCACCATTTTGAAACTGATGGTATTAAGATAACGCAAGGCATGTGGGCCCAACTGTCTGTCATCCAGAAGTGGGCCCCACTGGTATCCTGAAAAAAAAACTTAGGACTTTTTTTGTTCTAGAACTCGTCTCGTATGATTCTTCTTCTTTTAACCTTTCATTTTCCATCCAAAAAAAAAAAAAAAAAATCATTTTCCAAAGCTAGTCATTTATATTTTATAAGAGCACAGTCCAAAAAAAAGAAAAAAAAAGAAAAAAAGAAGAAGAGAGCACTACTCCATTTATAATGTTGTTTCTTTCTTAATTTTTAAAGAATATTTTTTTTTTTACAACCTTTTGTCTTTTTTCTATTTTATCTTCTACACCTTAATTTTTGATATTTTGTTTTTATATATATAAATAATGCATCACTTTTATTAAAAAATAAGAACTTTTAAAGTTTAAAAACTCTCAATTTAATATATTAAATTTTTAATTTTTTACTATGTCACTCATTGTTCATTTTTTTCCATTAAATTCTAACGGATAAAACTTATTTGCAAATAATGGTTTTTGACATTTTGTGGTTCCATTTCCATTGTTTTTCTTAGGTTTTTGCACATTCGGATAATGATGAAAACTAAAAGTCAAGGAAAGCCAAGCTTACACGCACGCACAAGATAAAGAGAGTATATAGCCACGTCATATTTGAGAGGAGTTTAAAAACTTTAATTCCCTTTATAACATTACTCGTATTTAATCCTATGTAACATAGAAGTACAAAATGTTTGTTTTGAAATTTGTAAAATATTCTATAAATACTGTCAGATGCCCAGCATTTTTTGATGGGCTGTTTTTTCATCAGTAGTATTTTCCTTACATTTGTTTAAAAAAAAAAAAAAAAAACTGTTATATCACCTACTAGAAAATATGAGTAATTCTAGGTGGTCTACTTGTGTCCCACAAAGAATGATATGCCTGTTAAAATCACCATTTGATTAAAATTCAATAATAATCAATTACAAGTCTAATAGTGATTTTAATAGCCACATCATTCTTAATAAGATACAAGTAGGCCACCTAAAATTACTTATCATAATAATAAAAAAATATCATAATGATATCATAACTGAAAAACAACGGTCATCGTCTTAAATAATGGCAATATCTCATCCATCTATTTTAGTTCTCATAAAATTACAGTTGTTGTGAGAGAGCCATGTGAAATCTGACGGCCCAAATAATTTTGGGGGTAATACTACACTTACCCTAAAAAATAAGTGTAAGAAAATAGGAATAAATATAGCATTATTATAATTTTTGACCTTCCCAACCACCTATTCGGACAACTGAATTCTACCTCATTTTCTCATAAGAATTTGAATAGTTAATTACTATGAATCTCTGCCCCTAACAAAAATTAGGAATTAGGATCTATTCAATCTATTTAAATTGGATAATATTCAATTTATTTTTGTTTTATTAAAAAGTAAAAAGATAAAAATACCCTTTTACTATAACTAACTAAATATTATCTAACTAAAATAAACTGGAGAGAATCCTGTTTCCAAAATCAGAGTCATTTTCGAATAAAAAATTTGAGTAATATGATTGAATTTAAAATTAAGACTGATATTAATTTGATTGACTTTAATGGTTGGATTCGAATCAATAGCCCTTGTCTTTTTTCGCTAGTTGTAGTGGTTGGAATTGAAGACGAGGATTGATCATTGAAAGGGGGCCTTTTTCTTTTGGTTGGTAGATAGACTGGGATCCACTCGCCAGCAATCATGTGGCCGAAGGATCTCCTTATGTGGCTGAGAACGTGTAAATGGGCCCCCTTTTTTGGCCACTACACAAGGAAAATATCAACCACATATGAAGAAAGATCCTCTCCATTTCATTTGAAATGAGAGGAGTGTTGGCTTATAAATAAATTTTATAATTTTTTTTTAAAGATTGATGTAACACAATATGATTAAATTTTTCAAAATTTGAATTTATCTTATATTTAATCATATTGTGTTACAACAGTTTGTAAAAGTTTTTCTGTAAAATTTGTTTGTAAACCTAACATTCATCTTGAAATGGAGATGATCAATTTGGTTGTTTTAAGAGGACATTTATGTCCAAATGAGAAATAGAGAGTCCAAAAATGATAAAATTACCCCCTAAAAACAACTAACTTGTTCCTCTCCATTTCATTTGAAATGAAGAGAATCTAAGTCCATTCTTTTGAGAAACGCTATTTTTCTTTTTCCTGTTCAATTCACGTCAAATTCTATCCATTTAAAAAAAAAAAAAAAAATTCATCAAATTCGATCTATTTTTTTTTAATCTATTTTTTTTTTTGTCAAATCTACTATTAAATCTATAGAACTTACGTATGGGTGTTGTAAGTAAATCTAATAGTAAATTTGAAAAAGAGTTGGATAAGTGATGAACAAAATAATTGAAAAAATAGCAGGTCTCTCTTCTTTTTATAACACAATTAATTAGCCATTATTTCCAATAATAGAGAGATAATTCACAATTTGCCTAAAAACTTTTCCTTACATCTTCGTAAGCTCACATATACAGACATTCAGAGGGAAACCATAGATTGATTTTCTGAATCTACATTAATGGCTGCACTTGGTTCTCTGAATTCCAACTCTCTTATTTTTTTATTTATTTTTTCCCTTTAGAATTGCACGCAAAAAGTGCATTTATATACCACCCAAAGAAGAAGAAGTCGAAGTCAATAACATAATATTAACTAAAGCACCATTAAAGGATTACAATCAAGAAGTTAAGAAGTTTCGATTCCCCAACTTTTTTTTCTGGACTACAGAAGAGAGCTATACAAGATTACAGTGCACATCATATATAACTTCTAGAGTCCATTAATAATGACTAATACAAAAGAAGATCAATCACCTCCCACTTGCCTCTTCCAGGAGTCTTCCACAATCAATTCATCGACTCCCCAGTCTTCATAACTGGAAAAAAAATCATGGAAACAATACAGAAAAGAACAAAAAAAGAAAAAAGAAGCATGTATTAGACCCATGCCCAAAAGTAAAGGCAGCATCCACGGATAATCATCGAGCCACACTTGTCAAATATTTTTTTCTCTAACTTAAAACTGTAATTTTTAGCTTTAGCTAGAAACCAAATTTCCACTGAATCAAGAAAAAAAAATGGAAACTTTGAATTGAGAACCTTACCTTCCATCAGGCAGGTAGCGGCGAATGGTGAAGGGTACCTTCCGCTCCCGAAGCTCCTTCATTGCAATCTGAAAAGGTTGGATAAATGAGATATTACTAACTGCTTTCAATAAAACAGAGAAACACAATTAATCAGCTAAAAGAATTATGGCATGAAAGATTTCACCATTCTTATCTACAAACATATTAGACTTCTCCTATTATGTTCATCACACACCATAGAATGGGAAACTCCACTTTCATCATCCTATAGCAGTGGAGCTATTCTAGACAGACATTGGTTTATCAAATAAGAATGGTGGAATACTATTAGATAATTTAGTTAAATGCAAAGTCCAATATGGATACCACTAGTTTGTTTCAAATCAAAAAGAGGACTTCTTGGACCTATTCTAGACAGACATTGGCTTGAGGAATAAGAATAGTGGAATACTAGCAGATAATTTAGCAACCTGCAAAGTTTAATATAGATATGCTATTTTGTTTCAAATAAAACAGAGAACTTCTTGGACCTATTCTTGACAACAAGAAAAAGAAAAAAAGATACAGAACCAAAAGTTAGCCGATGAAAGCAACAATGTCAACATTATGCATATCAAGCCTTTACATGCAAAAGAGATGAGGTTCAATGTCTGAATGCAGCAAACCATGAGTTCAGCAATAATTATCGAGCCTAATAAAGGTCTGGTTGCATGAATATATAAGATGAAAGAACGAGATGAAGGATCTGCTATTAAAATTTAATCTAACAAAGCTTTTTCAGGAAAGTGCCATCAGATAGCTGTTAAATAATCTAACCTCGAGTGGGTCAGTTTCACCCTCCAACTCAACCATCACAGGCGCATTCATGCTGCTCACCAAGAAGGAAAATGATATCTTATTATGGAATCAACCCAACTAGACAGCAAAATTTTAGACTGATAGGTTATGAAAAGAAAACCTGATCTGGAGAGCGCGGGTACCCAAGATTCTGGCACGCTCATACTTTGTCATATATTTTGAGGTTTTACGAGGGCGCTGTACCGGTTGCTGCTCTTCTTTCTCCTCAGTTTCAACGGGATCTCCAGCAACGTCTTCATTGTTATTATTCTCCACTTCTTCCTCAGCACCTTCCTGCCCATCATTCAGGCAATATGTTAATCAACTGTTTGAATGAAAAGAAAAGAAAAGAAAAAAAACCCATAAAAATTCAGTTCATCATATTCTTCCAGGAAGCAAAAATGACTCCTTACTTCAATCTCAGGCTCCACTGGTTCATCCTCATATCTGCAGCCAAACATTTTGTTAATATTTGAATCTGATTTTTCCCTAAGCATAATACATATATATTGATTTCCCATCATTTTATCTTATTATTAGTGAGGATGATCATAGCTACAGGCAATTCTATGTATTGGTGCTGTAGTTGGGTTCTTTCAAGCATTGATAGAGAGAAAAAAGAGAGGCAGATATTCTATCCATTAAAATAGAAAATGAAAGGCATATTTTTCTTTCACATGGTTTTGCACAGGACTCATGCCTAAAGGCTGTCTAAATCATACTTGGATTTTAGAATTGGAGTGTTTAAGTCATTTGAATCAGAGTTTTGATACTAAGCACACCTTTCAAAGCAGATTTTATGGATGTTAATGCATGACATTGTATCCATTTCAAATAATTATGCAGATGTTCATGTAATTAATTTCAGCTCAGAAAGAAGAATAAAAAGTAATTCATTTCCCATAGTCCTCTTTACCACACCCGATAAGCTAATGCTAGCCGTAGTACCTGTGATCCTTACTTGATATCAGCTTTGTAACGCAATGAGTGACCTTTCATAGTTTCTATTCTCAGCAAGGTATTGGTGTTTCTCATGATAACTGGCATGCAAGAAGTCTTTCTAAAAAGATACAAATTCACTTCAAAGAGGCGTCTCAATGTGAGTATATATAATTCATATAATGGAATATTGCACCAAATTAAGATCCTGACGGATACTACCACTCGCTAGAAAGATCTTCTCCCCACAATGGTCGACAAATCACCTAGAGCTCATATACGTAAAGCAAAAGAGAGTTTGCGGACTAGATTAGGAATTGGGTTCACAAGCCTACAAGCAGGATGATTTCTGCTCCAGTTAATGGGGGGGACTGTTAGAAGGCTTCAAAGTCGGTAATACTACTTTCTCTCATCTTCTGTTTGCCGATGACACCTTGATTTTTTGCAATGCTATGCCCGCCCAATTATGTCATTTGCAGAGTGTGTTTCTACTGTTTGAAGTTGCCTCCGGTTTGAAGGTTAACTTGGCCAAGTCGGTTTTAATTCCGGTGGGGAATGTGGATCAAGTGGGAATGTCAGCCGAGATCTTAGGGTGTGGGGTTGCCACTTTGCCAATGAAGTACCTTGGTCTTCCGTTGGGGGCTTCCTATAAGGCTAAGCATAGGGGTGTAAACGAGCCGAACCTGAGCATGCTTCCCTTGTTCGGGCTCGGCTTATTTAAATTTTACTCGATCTCGAACTTGAGCCGAGCTCAAGGACGAGCCAAAAAATCGAGCTCGAGCTCATAATAAGTCGAGTTGAGTCGAACCAGCTCACAAGCTGGCTCTTATATTTAATTTAATTTTTTTTTTTTATAAATTTAAACTTCAAGTACTCTTAAACGGCTTAAGAAGCCAGTTTGCATATGAGCATTTGCTTAGCCTGGCTAACCGAGTATGAAGCCTGAATCAATACATCAAGGCACTTGGTTTCGAAAAGAAAGAATATGCATCTTTTTATAGATAAGCAAACTTGGGGATTAATGTTTTCTTAGCAATGTAGGACAAGTTCACAGGTTGTATTCAGACTGCAGTGGAACAATGCCCCCTACAAAAAAATATTTTTTCAAAGTCTCACTCTCTCTTTATCTCCCTCACCAGTCGCAACGCATCTTCCACCCCAACTCTCATTTCCCACTCTCTCACTCTCGCTCACCAAATTTTTGTTAAAAAAATTATATACATATATTTGTTATATATGTGTGTGTGTCCGAGCCTGCTTCGTTTAATATTCGAGGCAAGATTTGTGTTCACGAAGTGCCTCATTTAATAATTGAGTTGAGCACAAGCCGATCTCGAGCTCGCTCGCGAGCAGCTTCACTCACGAACACCCCTAGCTACGCATATTTGGGATGGCGTTATCGAGAAGTTTGAACATCGGTTGGACAGTTGGAAAATGTTGTATTTGTCAAGGGGTGGTAGGGTCACCCTTATCAAGAGTATCCTTGCTAATTTGCCCACATACTACTTGCCTCTCTTTCATATCCCGGTGAGTGTTGCTAAGCACATTGAGAAGTTATAGCGCAATTTTTTATGGGGTGGGATAGGTGGAGAGTTCAAGTACCACTTGGTGAATTGGTCGAAGGTTTGCCCTCCAATTAATGAGGAAGGATTGGGTATCAGAAATTTAATGGTGTTCAACCACACTCTTTTAGGAAAATGGTTGTGGCGCTATGGGATTGAGAGAGATGCTTGGTGGAGAGTTGTGGTAGATTCGAAGTTTGGCAGCTTATGGGGCGGGTGGTGTTCTCTTGAGCTTGGAGGAGCTTTTGGGGTGGGGTTGTGAAAGAATATCAGGAAAGGGTGGGAGGCTCTCAAAGGCTTTACTAGACATGAGGTGGGGGATGGGACTAGGATTAGCTTTTGGCATGATTTGTGGTGCGGAGATACGGTTCTTAAGGTAGCTTTTCCAGTTTTATTTGGTATTGTTTGTGCGAAGGATGCCTCAGTTGCGGCTAACATGGAGCTGTTGGGTGGATCCAATCAGTGGAATGTGAGATTATCTAGAGAGGCACATGATTGGGAGTTAGAAGTCTTTGCCTCCTTTCTCTAGGTGTTGCATTCAGTCAAAGTGAGACGAGGGTGTGAAGATAGATTGTGGTGGATTTCCTCCAAAAGAGGTCTTTTCAAGGTCAAGTCCTTCTTTTACTCCTTGGCTTGTACTGAAGGTAGGCGCTTACCATGGAAGAGTGTGTGGCGGATGCAGGCTCCCCCGAGGGCGGTTTTTTTTGCGTGGTCGGCGGCTCTGTGTAAAATCCTGACCTTAGATAATCTCAGAAAGCGGCATGTCATTGTGATGAATAGATGTTGCATGTTTAAGAGAAGTGAGGAGATAGTGGACTATCTTCTTCTTCATTGTGAGGTAGCTTATGCTTTGTGGAGGGCCATCTTTAGTCGTTTTGGGATGTCTTGGGTTATGCCTAGACGTATTTTCAATTTGTTTGCCAGTTGGTGGTCTTCTGGAAGGCGGAGGGGCGCTACGGTCTAGAAGATGGTGCCTACTTGCCTCTTTTTATGTTTATGGAGGGAAAGGAACAATAGGTGCTTTGAGGACTTGGAGAGGTCATCGAAGAACATTTTATCCTCTTGTTTTTATACATTATATCTTTGGACTGCAGTGTTTGTGTCCCCGTTGTCGATTAGTTATGATGATTTTCTTCTCTTTTTCCTTTCTATTTCTAGTTAGGTGATTTCTCTTGTATACTTCCACTGTACTTTGGGGTGCCTTATGCTTTTAATAAGACTGGTTATTACTTATCATAATAAAACCTACAAGCCAGGTCAACTGCAAGTAAAAAGTAACAAGCATAAGAGCATCAGGGCAAAGCCCACCTCATTAACATTCTTTATGCAAGAAGACTGCTTAAACTTCTACTGCGTGAGTGCGTCTGCAAGCTCTCAAATCCATGCTTCTTAATAAAAAATTTGTTCTCCACATTGTTCCTCTTACTTTTTTCATATGTTTCTAGTTCGAATTGAAAACAAAATGCTCAACAATTGGAGCCGCAAACAAGCTGAAGACAAGCGGAAATACAGAGAAAACATATATTCTATTCTTGAATAAATTCAATATCAATGTTGTAGCAGAAACATATAAATGAGATCAAGGGGTCAAACCCACTCCAAACTGCAACCAATTACAATAGAACTAACGAAACAAATAAAGGCTTGCCACAGCGATATCCACGTTTTCAAGCACAAGGTACAGAGGTTGAAAGGGGGCTACATAAGATAATTATTGATGAAAATATTCAGTACCAGAGTAGGTTGCTCAATAAGTTCTTGAAGGATTCTTAGATGGGGTTTGATGTTCAAGAATAGGAACAGCTTAGAAAATATACAGAAAACTCAAAACAATACGAATTTTCAGCATATTTATACATATATACAGAGAGAGAGACATAACCCCATGTCCAAATCGTTGTAATCTTCGTCGGCCATTGTTGATTGCGGATTGGTGTCTGAAGCTTGAAGATGGCTGTTGCAGTTAGAAAGCTTGAAGATCGCTGTGTGAAGGTAGACGGGAGAATTAAAAAAACAATTTCGGAATAGAGGGATTAGGGTTTCGAAGTAATAACGCTAGCACCATGCCACGTCAGGCACTTATTTTTTTTTAGGGTTAGATACCTTTGACCATTTAATAACTTTATTTTTTTATCCAGTTTCGTACACGTTCGTACCTCTAAAAACTTGACACGTGTTTATATATATAATTAAAAATTAAAATGATTAAAAATATTAAAAAATTAAATTAATTAATTAATTAATTATTTTTTTTTTTTTTTTGAAAAAGACAGCCATCCCATTTGGCAAAATGGGGGTGGCCGAAACCACCCCCAAGGTTGTACCCGTTTGGCTTGGTTTCGGTCACCCTAGAATGCCAGTCTGAGGGTGACTGAACCACCCTCATGGCCCTTGGAGGTGGTCGAACCACCCCAATGGCCAACCCTAATTTTATTTTATTTTTTTTCATTGGCCTTTTGGGGTGGCCGCCACCCCCAATAGCCTTAGGGGTTGTTTTGGCCACCCCCATTTTGCAGCTTGGGGGCCAAACTGGCCACCCCTTAGAGCAAAATGGGGGTGGCTGGAAGCCACCTTTTTTCCAAAATAATATATATATATTTTAAATTTTAATTTAATTTAATTTAATTTTTTTTTTTAATTATGTATATGGACATGTGTCGAGTTTTTAGGGGCAATGATGTGGATTTCCATCAAATTTTAGACGGAGGTATCATCTCCGTTTTTATCCATAACCGAGGTATCAGCTCGATACAAAACGAAATCGAGGGGGCAAAAAATAAAGTTGTTAAACCACATGGACAAAAAAAGTATTTAACCTTTTTTTTTTTTTAAATGACACCACGTCTTTCTTCCTAAACACCGCCCTTGCCAAAATTCATTCTAGAAACCCTCCCCCAATTTTCGGCCCAAAAATTCCCTCTGCGACGAGAGGCTTCACCACCGCTGGAAAATCGGCTCGTTTCGCCCATGCCACAGCTGGACGACGCCACAGCCACAACCACTTTATTTTTTTTTAAATTTTTTTTAAGTTAATACGTTTGGCTTGTTATATTAATCATTTAAATAACGATACTCTTCATACTTATTTATCATATACTATGTCTAGCATCAGCGATGTGGATATAAGAATTTTAGATGTCACCGTCATTACTAATATACTTTTCAAAACAAATTACAAATCACTTCTCAAAAAATAAACATTTCTCAAAATAGTTAATATTATATTTTTTTTGTAGGAAGGAAATAGTTCATGCATGTTAGATTCGCCGGACGGAATTGTCCCCTGGATCTAATCCCGCCTGGGGGCAATTATGGACAATTTTAGGCCTTTTTCTTTGTGGGTTTGGGCTTGGATCTTGGCGGTAGATTGATAGAGCTGAATCTAGAGGGCCCTTCCAGTAATCTTCTATTCTCTTAATTACAGTAGTGGCCCAACAAGAATTTAAAACGGTGGGCTTTTCCAAGGCCCACTCCAATGCGTAATTTATTTTTCAAGTGTATGGGTTTTGATTACATGTATTTATAACAAATTAAAACAGTAAAGATCTTTTTAAAAAAAGTTGGGTGGTGTTGTGAAAAAAAGTGTTTTGTATTTTAAATGATTTGTTACTATTTTTTTTTTTTCAAGTGTAATATTTTGTCTTAATATCTTCCAAATCGTTACTAAGGAGACCATTATCCTCTTCTATTGGAACTGTTTTAATTTGATTAAGAATTACACATCATAAACACACAAAAAAAAAAAAAAAAAAAATAGAAGAAGAAGAAGACAAAAGCCACATAAAAAGAACTAGAACTAGAACAGCCGTATACAAAAGGCCTTTCACTTATTTATAATTCTTTTAATTTAGACTTATCAATGCTTTCTTTAATTTAAAATCTATCAATTTCCTTCTTAGTTAAAAAAAACGCAGGAACATGAGGCCAAGTAATATTGAAAATAAACTTATGGAGAGAAATGTTAGGTCTTCTTTTAATGTTCTCTTCGTCTTAAATTGATATTATTTTTTAGGGTTAAATGTCTTTTCGCGCAAGAATCAAATAGTCACCCTGATTTTAAAAAATATCACAAATGGTACCTTTGGTAGGTAAATAAACCCACTTAGTACTTTCGTCATGATTCCGTTAGTTTTTGTAACAGAGCTCCACGGAACCCTTACAAGTGGACTAGTACCTGTGGTTTCAAGGCGACATGTGGTGTGATACCTATGTTTTTGGGTGCCACAAGAATATTTTTTTCTTTCTTCTTATTTATTTACTTTTTAATTATTGGTAAGTTGAGAGGGACGGGTGGCGATGGCATTGAGAGGAACAACGACGGCTTTGAGAGGGACGGCGATGGCATTGAGGGAGGAAGATGGGTAGTCGGGTTTTGGGTCTGCAAAAACCTAGGGGGTTGGAGAATGAAGAGAAAGAAACTAAAGGAGTGTTAGATATTTCGTTTTTTTTTTTTTTTTTTTTTTTTTTTTTTTTTTTTTTATAGGTTTTTCCATGGTTTTTTTTTTTGTGGGGTTTTTTTTTTTTTTTGTTACATATTATTTTAATATTTTGGGTAAATGTATAATAAGTCCCTGAGTCAATCCGCCAAAATTTAAAAAATCCCTAAGCCTTTTTTTTTTTTTTGAAAATTTACTCACTGAGTCAATTGAAATACCAATAAAATCCTTACCGTTAAAATTTTGTTACTGCTGTTAGATTTGTTGAAACAGTGCGTTTTACTAAAGGTCACATTAGTCGAATTTTTTGGTGCCAAAACGGTGAGTTTTAATGTTGTCTTCCCCAAATTGAACGGAAACCAGATATTCGACGGAACTGTAAATCAGTGGCTTCAAGCACTTCCTCCTTTATTTTTTCGTGGCTTCAAGCTCTTCCTTTTTCGCCAAAGCCCATTCCTCATTTCTTTTCTGCTTCTTCAAAACTGATTCTGGAACCACTGGTCCTCCCTTGACATTCTCTTCACCCATCTCTCTGTATCTAAAGGGACACAAAGCACCATGTTGGCTGTATTTTCTAGCAAGACACACTTCAAGGGCAGTAGATTAGACAAGGAAAACACAAGAGAATAAGAAGAACAACTTGCTGCAGAAATTCTGCAAAAAATGAGTAAAAGACAAGAGAAAAACAGGGGAAAAAAAGGGAAAAAACAAGGAGGGGAAGAGCTTTTTCTAAAGAGTGCTTCTAGCTCTTTTCCGGTTCTTTTTTTTTTTTTTTTTTTCCTTCTTCTTACATTCTCATTTTTTCTGCAGCTACACCATACAAAAGACAAGAGAAGCCTTTTACAAAAAGAGTTCTAGAACCACACACGTGGCTTCACAACACACATATTTTCACCTACTATAAACTAGAGTTTAATAAACACAACCAAAGGTAAAAGTTGACAAGTCAAAGCACATTAATTTGTAACATTCTCACTCTTAATGTGCTGTTCTTGAACTCCTAGTGCTTCTCTGAATTGCTGGAATTTCTCCTTTGGCAATGCTTTGGTGAAAGTGTCTGCCACTTGCTCCTCTGACCTGCAAAACTTCAGCTCCACTTCACCGTCATCAATAGCTTCTCTAATGAAATGATGCTTGATTGCAATATGTCTGGTCCTGCTATGATATACTGGATTCTTTGTCATTGCTATGGCTGATTTGTTGTCACAATGCAAGTGTACAACCTCTTCTTGCCTCTCACCAATATCTTCAAGTATTCTTCTCAACCAAATTGCTTGAGATGTGGTTAATGTTGTTGAAACATATTCAGCTTCTGCTGAAGATTGAGCAACTGATTATTGCTTCTTTGAGGACCAAGGAAACACCCCTCATCAACATAGCCACTCAAATCACTATCATAAAAGCCAAGCAACTTCACCATGGAATTTTTGCAATACCTTATTCCATAACTTGTGGTGCCTTGAATGTATCTAAGCACCCTTTTTGCTACTGCCAAATGAAAATGGCTTGGAGAATGCGTGAACCTTGATAGCAAACTTGCTGCAAACATAACATCAAGCCTTGTAGCAGTGAGATATAGCAAGTTTCCAACCAAACTTCTATAGAGAGTAGCATCCACCTTTTTTCCTCCATCTTCCTTCTTTAATTTTTCATTTAATCCAAGTGGTGTAGCCATTGGTTTGCAACCAACCATTCTGAATTTTCTCAGAATTTTTTCAGCATACATTCTTTGTGAAATGAATACCTCTTATTTGTCTTGATAAACTTCAATACCAAGAAAGTGATGTAGTAGCCCCATATCACTCATCTCATACTTGTTCACCATATCTTTCTTGAATTCTTCAATCATTTTAGTATTGCTTCCGGTTAATATCAAATCATCAACATATAATGCAACAATACACTACAAAAAATTGTATTTTTTCTGACGAACTTTTTCTGACGTGTCAGGTAGTCTGACACGTCAGAAAACGTCCCTGACGGGGCCTTTTTGACGTGTTTCACGCGTGAACATTATAAGTGTCAGAAATGGAAAATTTCTGACGTGTCAAGTTTCAACCCGTCAGAAATTTCAGACGTATCAAATTTGAAACGTCAGAAATTATTTTCTGACGTTTCAAATTTGACACGTCAGAAATTTCTGACATGTGAGAACTACCACGTCAGAAAATTTTCTGACGTGGTACTTCTGACGCGCGTCAGAAAATTAAAAAAAATTTTTTTTTCCTGGAATTTTTTTTTGAATTAAAAATTTATTAATTTAAATTTTTTGTTTTTTTTTTTTTTGGGAATTCCTCTACACGGCAGCTCCCTCACGCTGCCGTACAGATCTGTGTTTCTCAACACAGATCAAAAAATAGCTGTGTTGAGAAACACAGCTATTTTCTGCAGCCGTGCGCTGCACCATGGTGCAGAGATCGCACCATCTCTGCACCATCTTCTTCCTCGATCTTCTTCTTCTCTTCTTTTTTTTTTTTTTCTTCTTCTTTTCTTCTCCCTTTCTTTTCTTCTGCAGCTTCTCTTCTCAATTTCTTTTTCTTCTGCAGCTTCTCTTCTTCTTCTCTTCTCCCTTTCTTTTTCTTCCTCTCTTCTCCTTTTCTTTTTGTTCTCCTTCTTCCGCCTAATTTCTTCAATCTGCCGTGGGAAATTAGGAGGGAAGAATAAATGAATGAGGAGGGAGAGAGAGTATGGGAAAAATAAATGAGAAGGGAAGAATAAAAAGAGGAAAAAAGTGGAGGGAAAATAAGAAGAGAGAAAATTTTCAAAATTTCGGACTTTTTTTTTTTTTTTTCCTGATGCACTAATTTGGTGCGTCAGAAATTTTTGACGCGCCACTTTGGTGCGTCAGAAAATTCTGACGTACATACTAGTGTATCAGAATTTTCGGCCCAGTTTTCGCGAGAAAATGGACAAAAAATTATGTACTATTTACGCGTGAGAAAATATCGGTTTTTTTTGTAGTGGATAAGCAAATCAACATTACCTTGATGCTTTTCATACAAGGTTGGCTCACTCTTGCTCCTTTTGAAACCACTTTCATTGAAGTAATTGTCAATATGGCTATACCATGCTCTAGGAGCTTGTTTTAGCCCATACAAAGGTTTTCTTAGCTTATACACTTTCTCTTCTTCACCTTGAATGACAAATCCTTGACGTTGTTCAACATACACCTCTTCTTTCAACTCTCCATTCAAGAAGGCTGATTTGACATCAAGTTGGTACAACAACCAACCCTTTTAAGCTGCTAAAGAAATTAAAGCTCTCACTGTATCCAAGTGAGCTACTGGGCAAAAGTTTCATGAAAATCAACTTCGAGCTGCTGTGAGTATCCTTTTGCAACTAGCCTTGCTTTGTTTCTTTGAACCGACCCATCTACATTATACTTCACTTTGTAAATCCATTTCACACCAATGATTTCTTTGTCTTGAGGCCTATCAACCAACTTTCATGTTATGTTTTTTTTTTCAATAACTTCAATTTCATCTTCCATAGCTTTTCTCCAACTCTCTTCTGTCATTGCTTCTTCAAAGTTTTCAGGTTCGACAATACAAAAATTACACCTTGCATAAATATCATCCAAATTCCTCAGTCTCATTGGGCTTGAGCTTGGAGATGATGGTGAGCTTGGTGATGGAGTTGCAGTTGATGATGGGTGAATGCTATCATCATTTTTTGCACTTCCTTGGGCTGGACTTTGCTGTAAAACAGTCACCGGAACCAATTGTTCTTCAACTTGGCCTTGCTTCCAATTCCATTTAGCTTTCTCATCAAATAAGACATCTCGGCTGATGATTACTTTGTTGGTTTTCAAGTTGTACAGCCTATAGCCCTTTGAAATTGAGCTATAGCCAACAAATATACACTTCTCACTTGTCTCATCCAGCTTGTATCTTTTCTCCTTTGGAATTTGAGCATAGCAAATACAACCAAATACTTTGAGATGCTTGATTGATGGCTTTATTTCATTCCAAGCTTCAAAAGGTGTTTTGTCCCACACGGCCTTGGTTGGACATCTATTCATCAAATAAATAGCTGTGTATACAGCTTTAGCCCAAAATGCTTTTGGTAAGTCTTTTTCATGCAACATAGACTTGGCCATCTCCATGATAGTTTGATTCTTCCTCTCGGATACCCCATTTTGTTGTGGAGTATAAGAGACTGTCAATTGCCTCTCCACACCTTCATCTTCACAAAATTTATGGAATTGATTTGAGGTATATTCTTTCCCTCTATCACTTCTCAAGACTTTAATAAAACAACCACTTTGCTTTTCAACAAGACATTTAAACCTTTTAAAGATATTAAACACTTTAGATTTTGTCTCATGAAATAAACCCAAGTCATGGGACTATAATCATCAATAAAGAGAATGAAATACCTGTTTTGAGAATGAGGAGGAGTTTGCATAGGCCCATAAACGTCAGTATGCACCAACTCTAGCATCTTCTTAGCCCTCCATGCTACTTTTTTGGAAAATGGTTGTCGATGATGCTTCCCAAGAGCACAACCTTCACAAACTTCATTCTTTTCATTAATAACAGGAAGCCCTTGCACCATATTTCTCTGATGTAGTAGCTTGAGAGTCTGAAAATTCAGATGATCAAATCTTTTATGCCACAACCATGATTCATCAATTACACTAGATTTTAAAGCCATGTCTTTTGCATATTTGAAAGTGAGTGGAAAGCTTCTATTTGGAGTTATTTTAACTTCAGCCACAATCAACTTCTCTCTTCCATCATCACAAACTATACAAGTACGACTTTCAAAATGAAGAGCATAATCGTGCTCCATAAGTTGTCCAATGCTAAGCAAGTTTTGATCAAGCTCTGGAACAAATAAAACTTCACGAATTTCCTTTAGCCCTCTCTTGGTTTCAACTCCAACATTGCCTTTCCCTTTAACATCTACCACAACACCATTTCCCATCTTCACTTTTGAATGGAATGAAGTGTCTATGTCAAGGAAAATTTCCTTCTCCGGTGTCATGTGATTGCTACAACCACTATCTAAGAACCATGTATCAGTTTTCTTCTCAGAAACAAGTTGACATGCATAGAACAAGTTCCCTTCATTTTCTTTGTCCTCGGTGAAATTAGCTTGTTGATTGTTTTTCAAGAATCTACAATCCTTTTGCAAGTGACCAAACTTTTTGCAATTAAAATATTAAGGCTTTCCTTTGAACTAACAATCTTTTTCAACATGACTACTCTTCTTGCAAATATTACATCTTTGTGAAGAGCCTTCCACACTTGGTTTTCTTTCATAGCTACCTCTACCTCTTCCTCTTGCTCTAAAACTTCTACCTCCTCTAGTTGAGTCCCCTTCACCTTGTTCATGACTTAATGCTCTCTTTTCAGAATTTTTGGAATTAACAGTGAGCTTAGATTGAAATGCATTCTCTATTGACTTTTCGGAGTGTCAAACTAACTTTTGCTCATGAGATTTCAATGAACCCAACAACTCTTGGACACCTAAACTAGAGAGGTCTTTTGTTTTTTCAATTACAGCCACCATAGGATCAAATTTTTCATGTAAGCTTATCAATATTGTTTCCACAATTCTACGATCATTCATATCTTCACCATAAGCTTTCATTTGATTTACTAACTCCAAAAATCTAGTGGAATAATCTTTCACACTTTCATTTTCTTTCATTCTCATATTTTCAAAATCTCTTCTAAGAGTTTAGAGTTTGATGGCTCTTACCTTTTTATCTCATTGAAATTCTTCTTGGAGAATATCCCAAGCCTCCTTAGCTCTTGTTGCTCCCATAATTCTTGGAAAAATAGTTTATGAAATTCCCCTTTGAATCATCCCAAGAGCTCCAGCATCCTTGCTTTTGTTCTCCTTCAATTCATTCTTTTGAGCTTCAGTCAATGTTGATGTAGATTCAGGTATTTCATATCCTGATTCTACCATCTCCCATAAATCTATGGAGACAAACAAGGTCTTCATCTTTATAGACCAGAAATCATAATTTTCACCAGAGAAAATCGGTACCTAGACATTGCTCTAATTCATGCTTGTGCTGGCCATGGATTCTCCTTCAACTTATCCTCTTATTTCTCTTCAAATTTCCGCCCAAAGCTCTTCTTAGAACCAAGCTCTGATACCAAATTCGGTTGGCTGGATTTTTAAGCAAGACACACTCCAAGGGCAATAGATTAAACAAGGGAAACACAAGAGAATAAGAACAACTTGCTAAGGAAATTCTGCAGAAAATGAGTAAAAGGCAAGAGAAAAATAGGGGAAAAAAGGGGAAAAAACAAGGAGAGAAAGGGCATTTTCTAAAGAGAGCTTCTAGCTCTTTTCCGGTTCTTTTTTTTTTTTTTTTTTTCTTCTTCTTCTTACATTCTCATTTTTCTTCAGCTACACCATACAAAAGACAAGAGAAGCCTTTTACAAAAAGAGTTATAGAACCACACACATGGCTTCACAACACACACATTTTCATCTACTACAAACTAGAGTTTAATAAACACAACCACAGGTAAAAGTTGACAAGTCAAAGCACATTAATTTGTAACACACCAAAAATTTAATGAGCTAAACACCCAAGAATTTTAAGTCAATAACAAAAAACCTAGTACTAGCACTCAGATATTAATTACAACCTAATTGTTTTGCTAGCAAATTCTACACCATAATTTTCTTGCAAAATTTATTTCACTTCTATGTCTCCCATCTAATTTCTTGAAAAAATTCTCATGAAAGCAAAATGGGTATACAGATAAATTGCCAAACAAAGACATATCAGGCCTCATCTTACAATTAAAGCCAGAAGCAGGCAGGAACATATACAGGAAATATTTTCCATGAAATTATTTTCCAGAGAAAAAAACAAGCACTGCTTTCTACAAAATACTGCAAAAACAATCCAAGGATCGGTCTCAGTTTAGTCTTGAACAACAAACCGAGAAAACTAAACGTATCTGGATGTCATAAGTATCATAAATGACTTAAAATAAAGGCAATCTCATACATCTACTGTGTCATGAATCTCTTTTATTTGACTCTCCGAAGATATAGTGTGGATTGAATTTGGTTTAGCGATCCACGTTGTCAACACAATGTAGAGTTTTCTAAATTTATAATACATGTTTACAATTGGATGTTGTTGGGACCCATAGATTAATTTAAAAAATTCAGTTATGTTATTTTGACCATAATAATGTTTTATATATTCCACAATTTTTAGAAATTTAGTTTCTATTTTAGTTTATTAAATCAAGTTTGAACATTATTGAAATTTTTGGGGAGGAATATTGAATGGAAGGTCTATTTAAATTGAATGGAAGGTCTATTTGAAATTTTTGCTGACATAAAGCAGAATCTTGTGAATTAAAAAATCCTCTATGTTATGGCAATGGAGATCGGAATATATCTCTATGAAGAATAATAGGTCAATAAATGATAGAGTTTTTAAAACTCTTGAAATTTACTATCTTTAGTATTTATGTGGACTGCATTAAGGAAAAGCAGACCAACTATACCACTAAAGGTGCCAACAAAAGGGTTTTTGAGATTCTTGAGATCACGAACAAGTGCAGACCTTTTCCATACTTCTTGCCTAAATGATTAGAGATACCCTATCTG
This sequence comes from Corylus avellana, assembly GCF_901000735.1. Classification (NCBI taxonomy): domain Eukaryota; kingdom Viridiplantae; phylum Streptophyta; class Magnoliopsida; order Fagales; family Betulaceae; genus Corylus; species Corylus avellana. Next base: position 8,120,377 of record NC_081549.1, on the reverse strand, counting down.
TTTCGGTAATAACCATATAAGGTTTATGTATCTCTATCTTTTAAATCATAAAGTTGGGGCATTAAATGCTTTCAGTACCTATAAGGTATAAGTAAAGAAATAAAACAAAAGGAAGTCAAGATCGTAAGATCTGAAAGAGGTAGACAATATTATGGTAGGTACACGAAAAGGGGGATATGAAAGGTTATACTAATATTCTATTTTCTTAATGGAGTGAAGCCATGAAAACCGCTGTGTATACATTTAACTGGGTTCCATTCAGTGTTGTTCCTAAGAAACCTAAATTAAGGAATGAATGGAACCAAGTTCAAATTGTTTACACATATGGAGTTGTCTTGCTAAAGTGAGGATTTATAATCCACACCTAAGGAAATTAGATTCAAGGACAACTAGCGGATTTATATATGCTATGCAGTAAACTCTAAGGAGTTTAGTTTTTACTGTCCTTCATTCAATCCTAGAATTGTTGGGTTTAGAAATGCAAAATTTCTAGAGGATGCTGAACTTAGTGGGAGTGTTTATCCTCAAAGGATTGAATTAGAAGAAGCATGAGAGTTGACTGAAGCCCCTTCACATGAAGGTTGTTTGATTGTGCTTAGGGAAAATCAAATTGATTATCTTGAACCACAATCTCTTTTAGAAGAACCAACTCATGATGAACAAGTTCAGAATGAACCTACTAAGACTTTGCCAAATGTAAAGGAAGTAAGATTAAGAAGATCTTCTAGAATAAGGTGACCAACAATTCCTAGTGATTATGTTGTATACTTCAAGGAGTCTGATTTTTATGTCAGACCTAAGGATGATCCATAAAATTATTTTCACAAAGCCATGAGTGTAGATAACTTTAGATTGTGTTTCAATGCCATGAAGGATGAGATGAAATCCTTGGCTAAAATTCAAGTCTGTGATTTTGTTGACTAACCAAAGGGAAATGTAGCCATAGGTTGTAGATGGGTTTACAAAACCTAAATGGATGTTTCTGAGTAATGTTGAACGATATAAAGCTAGACTTGTGGCCAATGATCTTACTAAAAAAGAAGACATTGATTATCATGGTATGAATAGCTCATTTTGATTTAGAGCTATATCAAAAGGATGTGAAAAACAATTTTACTGAATGAGGATCTTAAGGAGGGGGTGTACATAAGACAACTTAAAGGTTTGGGAAAAATATAAAATGGCCCCCCAAACTACGAGTCATTTAATTTAGCCTCCTAATGTTCAAAATGTAATAAAGTAGCCTCAAAACTATCAACCAGTTGCAATTTGGCTACTCCATTAGTCATTACCGTCAAAATGGATGAAAAATTCAAAACGACGTTGTTTTGTTGAGATTAAGTTACTAAAATTCCCTTTTTGGAAAAAAAAAATCAATTAAAAAAAAAAGCTCACAAAATGTTGTCGTGTTGCTTTAAAAATCCCTTTTGGCGAAGAGGGAAGAGGGAAAGGAGCAGGGGATTCGTGAGTAATGCCAGGGACCGCGGAAGTTTCTGGGAAAAATCTGGAGTCATCCCAGACAACCCACGAGCTCCTCCCTCTCCCACCGTCGTTTTCCTTCCCTCTCCTCCCTTCAACCCACAACCCACGAGCTCCTCCCTTCTGACCGACGAGCCGGGCCACCAAAAGAGTTAAGCTTTTTTTCTCTATTCTTTTCGTTTGTTGATTTTAATTCCCTCTGGCAACTGATTTTCGATTTTAATTCCCTCTAGTAACTGACTTTTTGTTTGGTTATTGTTTGGCATTTGGATTTCTGATTGTTGTTTTACATGTTTATTTTTGGATGAGCAGTTTCGGCTAAGGGATTTTTTATTGGGATGCTGACAATGGGGTGCCCACCTTCCACATGTTTCTGGAGACTACCAAGATGACGAAGACCATGGAGAGTGGTTTCTGTACACTGAGAGGTTTGTTTTTAGGTTACTGCTTGATTGAATGGTTTTGGCTTTTGAAGCAATAGTCTGCATGTGTTTTTTAGATTGTGGGTATGATTTCTAAACCTCAATCTTGTCCCATTTGATGTTTTTGAAGAGATTTAAATCCTAGGGTTTAGAAGTTGGGTTTGCAATTGAAAATTCGAAATTTCTTGTTTTTCTTTGTTATTTCTCTTATTTTCTGTTGTGGTTGAGTTGCAAACTTTGTTTGCTTTGTATCTAGGCTTAATTTTCGAAACCTAATGAACTCTTCTCTCTTGCCTAAATTGCTAAGCACACCTTGTGTTCGGCAAAATGCTTAACCGACATTTTTGAGCTATGTTTTTCAAAGAAAGGTTGCCCTTTCTTTCTTCTTGCCATTTTTTCCTTTTGATTCTTCTGCTTATAAACCCACATTTTTTCCTTATTCTCTTTGCTTATAAACCCACATTTGAGAATGTTTGACATCCATGTATTTCTTTTTTCTTTATACCTCTTATCTGGGTTTTAAGATGTTATGTGATGTGGTTTTACGGGTTTTTTTTAGGTTCTTTTCTTGTAACTTGACCAAGTGATTTTTGTTGAGAAAGAGGAATTCTTGGGTTTGATTTTAGAGGGTAGATTGTGAATTTAGAAGAATTTGATTTTAGAAATATTGTTAATATTTGATTTTATGGTTTAACAAAATTCTTCTTCAATTTTATTAAGCTATTTTCCTTGTTATTAACAAAATTCTCCTTGTTTTCCATACAGGAAATGCTTTTGGCAGGTTTTGAGTAGGAAATACTTTTGGCAAGCACTTGCTGCATTTGTTGCATTGACTGGACTGGGTTTCTTACTAAGGAGAGGAAGAAGTGAATATGTATTTGTAGTTTAGATCATCGTAATGTAACCCATGAATAGATGTTTAACTTGGACTTCCAATGTAGAATTATTGTGTAAATATCAGTTGGCTCAAGTTGAACCAAGTGTTCTGTTTAGATTTTTCCCGTTTCTTCTCTTTTTCAAGCCAAGTATCCATATTGTTAACTTGGCATATTAGGTGGTTATTGACATAAAATAAACATTGTTTATGAATATAGAAATCAAATCTTATTGTCAAATTGGTTGTGTTGTTTTACTTGAATAAGGAATAGGCTCCTTTTCATTTCAAATGAAATGGAAATATTTCCTTCTCCATGGAAATAATCCTTCTCCATATACTTATCAAAAAAAAAAAAAAATTCCTTCTCCATATATGTACACACCTTTTGCCAATACAAGTATAATCACATCTACACTATTATTTCAAAAAGACTATCAACAACACATGTGTTCCAACCAAATAACTTACTACATTACCAACTACATGCTTCTATAATGGAGCTTACTACATTACCAACTAGTATGTATCTCCATGATTGGATACAATAGCATAAAAAGGTGCTAAAAACATTACATCAGAAAAATTATATAAACAAAAAGAAAAAAAAAATACAGCATAAGGCACTTCAAAAACAGCAACTCAATACGTTAAAATGTAGACGTTCCTTTGATCTTTGACTAAGTAATCACTTTGGTTCACATTTCAAGGTCATCTTCAATTTGAGCAAGTTTAGCTTCATCCATCCTGAGGCAAACAAGAAACAAGAATCAGCTTCATCTTTGGTTACTTAATAGAATACACAAACAAGAATCATAACTTACTGAAAACATAGCACCCATAAGAATTTCATAAGAATGTTGTATGACATTCTAAATGGCATTTGTTGCATACTATATTGAGGCTTAAAAGTTCAGATACATGCATATCATTTTTGTAACGAATGTTAATCAGCAAGACCAATGAAATTAGTATCAAAACATCTCAAAAAAAAAAAAAAAAAAAAAAAACCACAGTTTAAGAGAATAAGGCATTATCAATTTTAAAACTTCATGTAGGCAACTCATCAAACACAAGGTATGCATCTAAAATTGAGCATGTTATAACCAAAGATACTCATGCTAAAAATTCACACAAACACATCCTAAACACCATAGGTATTTAGCAAGACTATTTTAGAACAGGAAACAGAGAACTTCTTTGGGTGTTTTTTCGGGTCTCGGGTGTACGGCATTGTGTGGGTTGGGAGCGCCGGTGCGCTCGGTGCCTATGGTGGGCAAAGACGGAGGCCCTAAAATTCTTACTCATATTCGAAATCAAACAAAACAACCACCAATCATAGATAAACAAACAAATCAAAACAAAAACCAAAGCCAACCCATTTAGGCAAGTAAATCAGAAATAATGAAAAATCTAATCTTTATATGTAAACAAGTATACATACTTGTCCAAGCCGGTGCCATGGTGGGTGGGCGTCGCCGATTATTTCAGTAGCAAATATGTTTGGGTTCTAGAGGGTGAGGGGGAGAGAGAGGAGCATTTGAGGAGAGAAGCATTGGATGGTGGGCAGCGGCACTGTTGGTCGTTGTCCTATGGTGACGTCTCCGATCTGGCTTCCGGCGTGGGTGGGGGAGAGAAATGCGTTAATGGTTTTGGGGGAGAAATTGTTTCCTAAGGGCTGAAGGGGAGAGAGGGTTGAAGGGAGAGAGAGAGAGAGAGGGAGACAACGTTTTTTGGGCTTTTTTTATTGATTTTTTTTTTCAAAAAGGGCATTTTAGTAACTTAACCTCAACAAAACGACGTTGTTTTGAATTTTTCATCCATTTTGAAGGTAATGACTAACGGAGTGGCCAAATTGCAGCTGGTTAGTAGTTTAGGGGGCTACTTTATTACATTTTGAACATTAGGGAGCTAAATTGAAAATGACTGGTAGTTTGGGGGGCCATTTTATATTTTTTCCTAAAGGTTTTATTGATAATAGTCAGAAAGCTTGCAAATTAAGGATGTCTATTAATGGGCTAAGATAGGCCTCTCATTAGTGGTATATAATATTTTACAAGGTTATTGCCTCATATGGTTTTATTGAGAACCTTGTTAATCATTATATATACATTAAGGTTAGTGGGAGTAAAGTTACTTTTCTTTTAGTCCTATGTATAGATAATATTTTGCTTGCAAGCAACAATTTAGGTTTGCTACATAAAGTCCCTCTCACTAAACTTTGAAAATGAAGTATTTGGCTGAAACCTCTTATGTAATTGACATAGAGATTCACAGACACAAAAATTAAAGAATATTAAGACTGTCTCTAAAGACCTACATTGAAAAGTTTTGGGAGAGATTCAGAGTGAAGAACTATGAATTTTCAGTAGCATTTATTATTAAAGGGAATAAATTTAGTATAGATCAATGTCCCAAAATGTATTGGAACTAAAGCAGATGAAATATATTCCATATGTATACACAGGTCTACATTAGACCTGACATTGAAATAGCAGTCGGACTATTGGGTCAATGGAGAGCTGCAAATATGGTATTGTAGAAGATGCAAGGAACCAAGAACTACAGCTTAACCTAAAGATACGCTTACCATTTGGTAGTGTTTATTCATGTTTGATTTTTGCTAAATGTGTAGATAGTAGAGAATCAACTTCAGTATATATATATTTTCTTATTGTTGAAAGGCTATATACTGAAGATGCAGTATGTAGACTACAGTTGCTAAGTCTACCGTGAAAGCAAAAGTCATTACATGCTGTGAATTTGTTACACATGCATTATGTTGAGACATTTTTGTTAAAGGTCTCAAGATTGTCGATTTTATAGTTAGACCCATAAAGATCTTCTGAGTTAATTTTACGACAGTTATCTTTTCTAAAAATAAATTGAGTAGAAGCAGAAGTATGTATATTAACATAAAGTATCACTATGAAAGAGAACATTAAGTGGCATGAAGTGTCTATTGAGCATATAAGTACTGAATTAATGATTGCGGATCCCATGACTAAAAGTTTACCGATAAAGAAAGTATAATAAAGTCATGTGGAATATATGAGACTCATTAATTCATTTGTGCTTAGTTTCTCTTTAATTGGTTTATGGACATAAAGTTATTGTTTTTTGTGCACATATATTATTCTTATCCGTGGGGATAAAATAAGGTTGGACTTGAATGTCTTATATAAAGTCCATTCATAAAGTACATTATCCATAAAGTACTCATTTAGGAAGGTATTACACATTGTGATACATGGAAGGGACGGCTTATCATATAAAGGTTTTACCGCCATGATTCGTATGTAGTATTCATTGAGTGAGTAGGAGGATTCCATGAATGGTTGGAATAATGAAAGTAATGGTCATATTATAGAACCGAATACCATAAGGAATTCATGTGTCATAAGGGCCAAATGGGAGAATGTAAGAAATTTCATTTAAGGTATGTCCCTTATGTCACATAATGTAATTATAAAGTATATACAATTACGGTGTTTAGAGATTTATTCCAATTAAAGATTATTCTGTGAAATCAAATATTTTGAATTAAATTATTGATTTGATTCTTGTGGAAACAAATATTCGAATTCATTATTGATTTTATTTTATGGAATCAAATAATATGAATTGATTATTGATTTGATTTTTATTCCTTGATTGAAGGAATAAATAAGGTAACAGTTATGATTAAGGGTCTCTGACCTACCTATAAATAAGGCATATGTATTCTATCTATTGACACTCACTGGTAGGCATAAGTGAGAAGAACATTTCTCTATAGTTCTATTTTCTGGAGTCTCTGATTGCTGCAAAGGGCTTTTCTTCACTTCGCTTGAGCAAGTGATGGCCATAAGTATTTATATAATTAATTATTCCGCTATAAATTGTATATTGTTAATTAGCATTTAATTATATATATACCTCTGGCCAATTGCTTTGCTCAAGCGAAGTGAAGAAGACCTAGAAATATAGAGAAAGGTTCCTCTGACCTATGCCTACCAGTGAGTGCCAATAATGGAATACATAAGCCTTATTTATAGGTAGGTCAGGGACCCTCAATCATAATTGTTACCTTATTTATTCCTCCCATCAAGGAATAAAAATCAAATCAATAATCAATTCAGATTATTTGATTCCACAAAATAAAATCAATAATGAATTCGAATATTTATTTCCACAAGAATCAAATCAATAATTTAATTCAAAATATTTGCTTTCACAGAATAATCTTTAATTGGAATAAATCACCAAACACCGTAATTATATATACTTTATAATCACATTATATATATGTGACATAATGGACATACCTTAAATGAAATTTCTTACATTCTCCAACTAGCCCTTATAACACGTAAATTCCTTACAGTGTTCGGTTCTATGATATGACCATTACTTTATTTATTCCAACTATTCATGAAATCCTCCCACTCACTGAAGGAATACTACACACGAATCATGGTGGTAAAACCTTTATATGATAAGCCGTTCCTTCCATGTATCACAATGTGTAATACCTCCCTAAATGAGTATTTTATGGATAATGTACTTTATGAATGGACTTCATATAAGCCATTCGGGTCCAACTTTATTTTATCTCCACGGATAAGAATAATATATGGGCACAATAAACAATAACTTTATGTCCATAGACCAATTAAAGAAAAACAAGTATCTTAATTGCCATAATACTTTGTTGGCACCTTGTTCTCATTCATTAACTATTGGACATATCAAGGTCTTTCCCTTAACATGAGTAACTTTTGGATTCTCATGTCTTAGTTTCTCATCTTCTTGAACACACATGATTAGAAGTTCCTTTATTGATCAGTTATCCTTATGTGCACCACAATATATTTGAAAAAAATACCATATTTAGATGAGAGAATTAAAAATAAAATTGACCAAAATGACTCAAAAACTTAACCTTTAGGGACTTTAAAATGAGTTGTTATGTCTTTCATTTTCATAATGTGCTTAGGCACATTTTAAAACTGTAAAATGTTTTGCTTTAAAGCTTTTCTATTAGGGTGCTGGCCAAGCCTTTTTGGAACTCATTAAATGTTCCTCAACGACCTTTCTTTCGCCCTAAAATATTAGGGAATAAAACCCTAATGCTTTTGTTGATATGAGATTTCATGAATATTGAAACTTAAGCGATTTAAATCACTAAAATCGTTCATGTTTAATAATCTCATGTGGCGTTCTTGATTCTGTGGGAGAAGGTGATTCGTCCACACAAAATGCCAATTCAGTCTCCAAACACCCCAAAGTGAAAAAGCACATTTTCTTTTCAGTCAGGAAAGATTACCATTATTGAATTATTGGAACATAAAATATTAATAATCAAAGCAGTAGGAATACATACATGTGGGTAAAGGTTATATCACGCATGAAATTTACTCTATTAATACGACTAATAAATGTAGCATTAATAAATATAATTTTCCGTACCTGTGGGCTTAAAAGAAATTTTATTTCCAACGTTAAATTTACTATCTTATTCTAATTAATTCATAAAAATAAAAATGTCTTTGTGGGGATTAGCAATTAAATTTATGAATTAATTACAACATGATGTTAATTTCCTTATGAAGTTCACGTATATAATCTTGGTGCAATTATCGGGATGCTGTGGCTCTCCCAAAATTATTATGATAATAACGACTTAATTAATATCTAATAATTGTATAGATGCCTGAAGTTCACATATATAATCTTGATGCAATTATCAATATAAAATTGGGATACTGTGGCTCTCCCAAAATTATTATGATAATCATGACTTCATTAACATCTAATAACTGTATAGATGCCAAAACAAAGTTCCCAAGAATAAAAGATCAAACCAACATGAAAGTGGGTAAACAATATTTTTCTAAAGTACAACCAGATTGTTCTGAGGTAAGTGAGGGGGCACACAATAGCACACTTAAATCCCATGACTTTTCCTTGCCAAAACTTTCCTAGACATTACAATTTTGGATAGTAGCATAAATGTTCACCAACATATATGGCTTAGTTAATTATTCTCAGGTTTATGCATCAAACAATTTATATTTAAATAATATAAATAAAAGGAATAGATTTAATCTTAAGTCCATGCATTAAAGAAATAATAATTTCAATGCTAAACAATTTAAATAATAAGATATATTCAATTGCTATATGAAAGCATATGAAAATGCATGGTCTAATAGTCTAAAAGAGTGTCTTAGGCCCTTTTACCTTGGGCTCACCTTGAGAGCCCAAGCTCTAAACCCACATGAGTCCTAGCAGCTTTCCCCACCTTTTTTATTTTTAACAGGATGGGTTATCGGGTCGGGCTTCCTTATTGGGTCAGCCTTTAGTTTCTGTATTGGGTTGGCCCAATCGGGTTAGCCCACTTAATAAACAAATTTTATTATTTATTTTTTTAACAGAATTGGGCTTGGGTTAAAATAAACCCATACCCAGTGGCCCAAAACACTAGGCCCGGTTCCCATATGGGTTTGAAAACCGTACCCGGATCTTAAAACCCTAACCCGAAAAATAATCCCAAACCCTAGTCGCTGCCCCTCCTCTTCCCCATATATCGCCGCCGCCCCGCTCATTTTCCTCATGCGCCGGCCACACAGGGCCGGTGCCCAATAGCCAGACGGTCGTGGTGAATGGAAAGAAGGCGGCGTCAGACCACAGGCAGCCCTATGCTGTCCCCTACCGGCGGCCGTGATGGGCCCCCTCTTGCTTCATGCGGCAGCTGTGCAAGGCCGCCGCACAGCGGCCCTAGACAATGCTGACCGGTATGAAGCCATGGCGTCGTCCAGCCCAGCGGCAGCTCTGCCGCTGCCTTGAGTCACTGGCGGCCCGCATAGGCCTGCTGCTCAATTTATCCAGCCAACGCCACTGCCACCTTAGGGAAGGAAACCAGTGCTCACCGGTGGCTTTAGTGCTGGTGTGTGGTGGCTAGATTTTCGGCTAAAAGTAGGCAGACCCTTTCGGGTCTTACGATAATTTGGTCCAAGGGTTCTCCAAGGTCAAAGACAATAGGTGTTGGTTTAGTCCAAAAAAGAGAACAGTGCATACAATATCAATTCAGAAATAAAACACTCAACAGTGTTAAAGTTGCATGCCTTATTCCAATCGTATTATTAACGATAGAAATATAAAACTAAAGTTACTAAACAATGTTCACGAACCGAGCACAATAAACCACATAACTTATGCTAAGCAAATATAGCACAGAGATGGCTTTGATACCACATGTAAGAATTATATATATAATTAAATACTAATTAATAATATAAAATTAGCAGCGAAATAATTAATTATATAAATACCTCTGGCCTAATCGAAGTGAAGAAGACCCCCTTTGCAGCAATTAGAGACTCTAGAAAATAGAAATATAGAGAAATGTTCTTCTGACCTATGCCTACTAGTGAGTGCCAATAAATAGAATACACATATCTTATTTATAGGTAAGTCAGACATTCTTAATCAGAACTGTTACCTTATTTATTCCTCCCATCAAGGAATAAAAATCAAATCAATAATCAATTCAGATTATTTGATTCTACAAAATAAAATCAATAATGAATTCAAATATTTGTTTCCACAAGAATCAAATCAATAAATTAATTTAAAATATTTGATTTCACAAAATAATCTTTAATTGGAATAAACACTGAACACCGTAATTATATATACTTTATAATCACATTATATATATGTGACACAGAGACATACCTTAAATGAACATTCTTTCATAGAACACATATAGTACAATTTTAAAGATTAAAAATAATTCAATTAGGTCGACTGTATATAATAATTCAATTAAGGTATACAAGCAGTTGTGATTATGGTTATTGCCTCTTAATCACAACCTAAGACAATTTTTAGTGTTTTAGGCATTATTTAAACCTCTTTTTAGGACATATTTTAGACTGTTTTACGCATGTGTTAGTGTTTTAGAAAAGAGTGATTGCCTAGCCTCCTTGCTTTAGAAGATAGTTTTTGGCTCCTGGTTAGTGTTTTTTTCATCTATTCTAATGGTCAACCCTAATAGAGTAGCATTTTTGCAATAAAATGATGGTTTGATGTATTTTTTAGAACAATTTTTTTTTTTAATTTTTTTTTTTTAAAAAAAACTGATAGTTTAGACTTTAGAGGGATTAAGCGTATTTAACCCAAACTAATAATAATAAAATATCATCATAGTGATCATAATCGAAAATAATGGCCATTATCTCAAATAATGGCAATATCTCATCTGTTTTAGCTCTCACAAAGTCGTATTAGATTCGCAACAATTAATTGATTAATTGCTAGTAATTCGGGCTCTCCGACCACCTACCGGAATAGCTGGATCGTTTACTTTAATTTGGACAAACAATTATTGTGAATCCAAATCTCACAAAATTAGAGTTCTTTTTCAAATGAGAAGCACCGACTGAATTTCACTAATATTATTGAATTTAAGAGTGAGGCAATATTAATTTTGTTGACTTTCTGGGTCATCACCCTTGTCCTTTTTTTGCTAATTGTAGCGAATAGAATTGAAGACAAAGGATTATGGCTATAATCGAGTCGAGCTGAGTATTAAATGTTCAAACTCGGTTCATTTAATTTTTTTTTTTAACACGAGCCAAGATCGAGCTTATTACTGAACTAGATAATTTGTTCAAGCTCTCTTCATTTATTTTTTAGTCGAGCTCAAATTTGTTCATGGACTACCCAATTAGTTTAATTATTTCATATATAAAGTAAATATCGGTATTGAATGAAGCTTTTTTTTTTTCTCCTTTTGGTTGGGGGATAAAATGGGATCCACCAGCTATTGAATGAAGCTTTTTCTTTTTGGTTGGGGGATAAAATGGGATCCACCAGCTGGGAGCAATCATATACGTTCACATGGAAAATCTCAACCTCTTCTTTCAACCTTAAGATACTTGTATTATTATTATTTTTTTTTTGGCATCGTGTCACTAATTGGGCCTGAAGATGACACCTACTTCAATGAAATTTCACAGTGCTCAAAGAAAATAGGTGGTCAATATAATACAAATGGAAGGATGATATATTGAGTTGAATTCTTTTTAATAAATGAGGAAAATGAAGCTTAACGAAAGCATTTTTCTATTCAAGCTTTACAGAAAATGCTTTCACTTTCTTTTGGAAGTGAGAATTTCTGAAGAGCCTTTATTAGTTAATTTGCTTTATGGATAATTTTTCAAGAGTTTAAAGATAACTTAAAAAGAAATATTGATGTAGTGAAAGCGACAGACTTAGAGCTTGTTTGTAATGAAATTTTTGCCAATAGTGCATTTTGATCATTTTTAAGTTTTTTGGACCCTTAAAAGCGGTTTTAATTTTTTTACCAAACGACTACCTTTTTCTTCAAACGGGCCTTTTAAGTGTTAAACGTATTTTTAGACTCCTTAAACACAATTCTAAATATGCCCTTAATAGATAAACTGTGTTCTCAATATACAAAATCAACACCCGTTAATATTAGAGCAAACTAATATAATATTATTGATGAAAAAAAAAAAAAAATTTACCCATTCCAATTAAACTGATCCAAACTTATAGTAAATCGATAAAGCTACGAAATCTAATAAAACCCTCATAAGAATGGAAAAAAAAAAAATGCAATAATTATATGAATACTTGATAGCTACGTAAATATTTAAGATGAAAATATTATTGTAATTGATTATGCAGGAGTTTTTCATAATCAATTAATTAGGCGAATATTTCTTTCTTGGACGAGATCTGGCTGTTGACTCTTTCATTTCTTGCTCAAATCTTCTTGATTTCATTCATAAATATGACATTTGTTATTATCTACAAGAATCAATCATGTCGGCACTTCATAGACCAATTAATTAATGCCGATCTTTTAAAAGGTGACATTTAAACAGTAACATTACTTTTTAGACGGTGACGATTTACTCAAAAAGTCTTTAATTAGTTAAATGTCACTACGAGATTTAACCCCATGTTTTTAGATGTTTTTGAATCGTCACTATTAAAACCCGTACGTCACTACTTGAATAGTGAATTTTTTTTTTTGGGTAGTGGGAAGGTCACAACAAGCCGTTCACCATAGAACTGGATACTTTTTATTTCATTTAGGGGAGCCAAAGTTGTTATATAAGTTGTAAAAGATGAGGAGATGTATTTGTGAAGTAGAATCTACTGCATATATAGCCTTACTTTGCTTGATTCATGCAGTAAGGACTAAGGAGAAGATGTATTGTGAAGTAAATGCCATGCATGTTAATCCTTTTATTCAATCAACCTAGGTCGTGAAGTTACTATCAAAGTGATTTTTATTTTTAATTTTTAATCTTTAATTTTATTTATATTTTAATTAATTAATTAATTAATTTTTACAACTTTCTAAGGTTTACCCATAATCCGAATTATTTAATTAAACGATTCAGTTCTCTCAACTCTAACCCGCTAATTTTGTGTTAGTTTTATGGATTGTGTAAAAAATGGCCAACCCCCAATGTCAAGTGTCGGGTTTGAGTAGTGTCGAGATATGGATACAAGACTCTATATGTCAAATCTAACCCAATCCATTTAATTAATAGGTCAAATCTACAATCTCAACCATTTAATTTTGTATCAAATTCACGAATTGTGTCAAAATTTACCAGCCTTAATTTTTTGATATGTTTAGTTTTTTTGTTTTGGTTGCTCTTGGTTCCTAAATCCTGATCAGACTCACACACACCCAATTGACACTTGGGCCTCAAGAACCAACCCTAAGGTGAATGAAAAGTAGGACTGGAGCTTTGGGCCATATGTAAATTTTATTATAAAAAGCAGTAACATTCTTTTTTCTGTTAATCAAGTACAAATCTTTTATTTGCCTTTTCCTTTGTAAAAAAAAGAAAAAAAAAAAAAGAAGAAACCTTTCAGAAGATAATCAAACAATATCCTTATAAATCATACGTTTTTCCTTTTGCCTTTCCTCATTATTGCCTTGTCCATGCAGAACTAAAGGGAGTTATCTATCTTATACTTGCCTGCAAAAGGCATAGTTACTGATCCAATCCATAGAGTTCCATCTTTCTCCTGCACTTCAGCCATAGGCGTCAACCTAATTCCACTTTTATCTTCTAATATTTCCAATATTTCACCTTCCACACTTAACCTCATTGCCAACCCACTTCCACTCCATTTAGCCAAGTAGGAATAAGCTTTCATGATGTCAAAAGGGAGCTTAAGCAAAGCATTTCCTATTGAGGGATAGGAAAGAACCCATTCCAATATCCTTCCTTTTCTTGAATGCATTGCCACCCAAAATCCTCCCCTAGGACTCCAACTGAGGTTGTCTGGAAACCCTGGGAGTTGAGCAAACACTTCATGAGTTCCAGCCTTTGATGTTTCTAGCCAGTACTTGCTGACTCTGCATCTACTTGTCTCTGCAACAAGAATGTAGTGACTGTTTTCACCCAATAGCACACCATTTGGGAAAGAGAGATTGTTGAGAAGAACAGTCACTTGTTTGCTTTCTGGGTCATATTTCATTAGCCTTCCTGTTTTATCCCCACTTAGTATCACTGAGATATAATTCCTGCATAAATTGTCATTTAAAATATCAGAAGTGCGATTTTAAATCAAATATTAAAAAATACGTCATTTGGGAGTACATTTTTTTTTTTAAAAAAAACTACGATTTGTAGACGTAGAAAATTCGTGTTTTCTAATTAATTGCAGGTAAGCTTATAAAATATTAAATTTTAAAGTGTATTTTATAGAATCCACAGTTATTAATTTTCTTCTTTTTGTTTTTAGTGATGTAGTGAGGAACTTATATAAGTTTAAATGTGGGGGCTCGTTTGCACATGAATTGATGGATGACACATGTTATTCTCTCATTGTTTAGCCTTTTCATCTTACTACCTTCTTTTTGGTCATCTAACCATCACTATCCTCATTCAACCAACTTCATCTTTTAATACAACCTTACACATTCCCATAGACATTATTACTATTTCTTTTACAAATTTGTTGTTCTTCTCCCTTATATATTGGTTTTTTTTTTTTTTTTTTTTCACAATGTTTTGAATAAGAATCCACTTTTACCTCAAATATATATATATATATATACACACACACACGGCATGTTTCCAAGCCTCTTATTCCACCATACATCACCAAAACCTTCTCCTATCTTGTGGAAGTGTGGTCGAATCCAAGTTTTTCTATTGTTGTAATATTTCATAAATAAGAAGAGTACAGATTACCATTTAGTTTTGATCTTTTTTCTATTATTAGTTGTGAGTCATTGGGCTAGTGTAAATTTGTTGCACTACTTGAAAATCGGTGGTTTCTAATTTTTGAACACCGTATTTTTCTATAAATATATGAAAGTAAAAAGATAGACATGAAAATTTTGTGATTCAGCTTATGGCCTATATCAGGTTAAAGCCTCATAGGCTATTCTTTTATTCATTAATGGATAGTGTACAAGACTTTATTTTATTTTATTTTTTTATTAGGAATGAAAGAGACACAACTTTGGCTCAACTTTTTTTTTATTTGGTCTTTTTTTTTTTTAAAAAAAAAAAGACAAAATAAAAAATAAAATTTTTTCTGAAGTAATAACATCCTATATGGTCATTTTTTTTATTTGTTATTTTTTTTTTTTAAAAAATGTATTTTTCTTCAGAAAAATGGTTATTATTCTAAAATAAAAAGACAACTTCTTTAAAAAAAAAATAACAAATAAAAAAAAAGACCATATAGGATGTTATTACTTCAGATTTTTTTTTTTAATGACCACAATAGAGAAAAGTTGGGCCAAATTTGTGTCAAAAAGTTGTCTGTCATTTCTCTCTCTCTCTTTTTTTTTTTAATTTTTAATTTTTATTTTTATAGAGCTTTATAGGTGATTTGAATTTCAAATACAAACAAATTCTTTAAATTTAGGTAACTAAATCCCTTAATTTTGGGTAACTGAATCAATATTTATCATCAAATATTTTTATTCTTATCAAAGCTAAACTGCGATTTTATCATTTTAAAACTCGTGTTTTCAAATCGCACGGTTTTAAATTTGCAAACGCACATGCACATTGTTAATGTTTTAAGGAAACATAATTTGCACTTATAAAGTTGATCAACTTGATCCTAGACAGACAAATATTTAGGCAATACATACCTTCTAGGGTATTGTGTGCTGCTGTCTGTAAAATAAACGACACCGCTGCGTTGGTCAATGTCCAAGCTGTTGGTGAAGCCTAAGGGAAGGCCTTGTGCCTGCGTTGCGAGCTTAGTGGCCATGCCACCATCGGCGCCCACAATGAGTAGGCCCATATAAGCATCTGCAACGTAAAGATCACCTGTGGATGTCTTGAACCGCAACCCTAATGGGCGCCCACAAATGTGCTCCGTTCGATCATGATCTTGTGGCCCTTCACAACCATCTCTGCCAACAAATAAAGTTCAATTTTTAGTTTTACAAAGCTGTTGAATTGAAGTTTATGTACAATATTTAGAGCATGTTCGGTATTGCGTTTGAAAAATATAGCTTTTAAGTCAAAAAGCGCTTTTGAGCAAGCTTTATTTTTAAGCTTTTGCCAAAAATGCATTTTGACCATTTTTAGGCTTTTTAGACTCTTAAAAGTGTTTTTAATTTTTTTATCAAACGAGTAATTTTTTCTTCAAACGAACTTTTTGCAAAGTGTAGACTGTTATATAACTTAATTGATGAATGGTAGTAAAAATTAACATAAGCACTTATATATATATATATATATATATATATATATATAATAGTTTACTAAATAACATTAATTTTTTTTTTTGGAATATGCAAAAATATAATCGTTAAACAGTCTATATATATATAAACTAAAAGATGCATTTTTTTTTTTCTTTCTAAAGTCCATTTCTCTATCCTCCCTTCAACTCCTCCCCCTCTTATATATTGTCTCTTCTCTAAATTTTCCAGGTCGCCTGCCAAATTTTTCTCTTATTTGGTTTGCAACGATATCCGGTCCCCCCAAGCAAAATTGGTTGCTCCGCTATTGTACACAAATTAGAAGAACTTGGGCAAACAATCTCAGATTTTTAAATATGCGATTTGAAAACGCGATTTTTAAACACACAGTTAAGCGTTCGGCAAAATCGCATTATGACTTTTAAAATTGTGCGTTTTCACAAATGCGTTTCATTGCCTGTGATTTGAAAACGCAAATTTTCTATGTTTTTAAGTCTCAATTTTTTTAAAACACATTTCCAAACAATTTATTTTCTACGATTTAGTTTAAAAACGAACTGCCATACCAAACTCATTTTCAAGAGAACCGTTATGTAAAGTTTAAAACTGAGCAGTCAGACATATCCAAACAAACCCCTTTTGGTTGACATGAAACTTCTTTTAAACTATAACATATACTTTTGAAATTAACAAAAGTGAGAGAGAAAAAACAACTAATATGATAATCATAGAGGACATCGGTTATGGACAGAAATTACCTATTCATACAAATCAATCTAATAAAGTGAGATGTACTTTTAGAACATGTGAGAAGCATAATATTTTTTATTAATACTATTAATCGGTTTGTAACTAATTTCTATCTATCGGGTACCTACAAAGAAATATCATAAATAAAAACTTTTAAAGTTGTCATAGAATTTAATAAGTAGAATGTTTCAACTGTACTTCATTAACAATTTGGGTTAGTGAAAATAACTTTGCATTTTAATTTTTTTCATCATCTACTAACCAGGAGTTAATGACATCCCTTGTGGGTTGTTCACCACTAATTAATTAAGGACACAAATTTCATCTAAATCAGTTTGAATGAAATTTCCTTCAACCTATTTTAATAAGTGACAAGTATCATTCAACATGTTTGTGTTTCTAAAAAATCAATGTTTGAGTTTCTAAGTTAATGGAATGGTAATAAATAACTGTTAAGAAAAAAATCAATGTTTGAGTTCCTAAGTTAATGGAATGATAATAAATAACTGTTGAAAAAAGTGCCAAGGTTCTCTAAGGGCCATGCCTGAAAGACAACCAGAGGCGAGAAAAGTTTCTGCCGACGAACGGACGAGGAGTGATAAGTTGGGTTACTAACGGCATTGTAGTGGGAAGGAAGACAAGCAAAAGGGCTATCTGCATGGCGAACAATCCAGTACGCACAGTGGGAGAACAGATAGGCATTGATATCACTGAAGGAGACATCGGAGTGGTTCGGAACAG
>NC_081549.1:8098085-8102291 GCF_901000735.1 Corylus avellana | reverse complement strand
TTTTTATAAAAAATAAAATAAATAATTAGTGGCAATATGGAAAGTTTTGGATATAATTGGTCAAATTGCAAAAATTTGGAACTTTGAGGGGTGGATTGTAAAAATTGAAACTTTGGTGTTCAAATTGAAAAATGTTGTCAACTTTGGGGGGGGGGAGGGTAAACTGTAATTTTCCCTATAAATTATATATATATATATATATATGAATAATATAAATGTATAAGATCAATACTTAATCATTTGATTTAATGACAATTCAAATACTTTATTCAAGTTAATCATATTATTAATGTACAATGATAATGTGATTCATATAATATCAAATTACGTAATTTGCATTAGATTCAATAATGTGTTACTTATAACCACAATTGAAGTATTAATGTATTATCATTCTAATTTATATGATTATATAATAACAAATTATACATATATAATATGACATAAGTCATAAGTATACCAATTCATACTAATACAACAATTAAGTACCTAGAGACTTAGTTCCAATGTATGTTATAAACTTATAAGTTTATATATGTTATAAATTATAATTATACATATATGCATATGAATAATATAAATGTATAATATCAATACTTAATCATATGATTCAATGACAATTCAAATATTTTATTTAAGTGAATCATATTATTAATGTACAATGATAATGTGATTCGTATAATATCAAATTAAGTAATCGACATTGGATTAAATAATGTGTTACTTATAAACACAATTGAAGTATTAATGTATTATCATTCTAATTTTAGTAATATTATCACTATAATTGATATGATTATATAATAACAAATAATACATATAATCATATATATCATATGTTTTATTTGAACTTCTTTTATATGTTATGTTGAACTTTTTTATATATTATGTTGATTTTTTTTTTTTTACATGTGTGTGTGTGTGTTTTTTTTTTTTTTTTTTTAAAGTTAACCGGTTATAATTTAATATTTAAGGATTTTTTTTTTTAAGCACAAGTAAACGTAAATTTGGGGTCAAATATTTTTTATTTTTCAATATGGACTCTTTTTATAGCAATTTTGCCTAAGAAGACACTAAAAATACAAAAAAACAAATGAGGGTGAAAAATGCTACAGTAATAAAAAAATCTCAAAAAAAAGTAAAATTTTGAAAAGCGGTTAGCGGGCAATTAACTATTTTACTAACTGCTAACCGCCGGTTAGTAGCTAACCGCTAACCGCTAGGCAGTTAGCGGTTGCGGTTAGTGAAATCTATTAACCGCTAAGGCGGTTATAGTTAGACCGCTAACCGTAACCGTATTGACACCCCTAGAGTTAGCGATGAAACAAAAATCCTAATCTAGAGAGAGAGCTGGGGTTGGTTAGTATAGTTAGCCCCTACTCATAAAAGTTTTTAGCCATTGGCCTCTACTTGTTCAAATGGAGTTAGTGCTCTTGTCCAACTTCCATCAAAATAATTAATGGAAGTCTACGTCAATCCAATAATAAACTGACATGTGGCAATGAGTAATATTAAAAATTTAAAAATCATCAAAAATTAAAAAATATATTAAAAAAATTTAATAACTAAACATATTAAAATTACTGAATTTTTTTTTTTTTTTAAATGTCACCCCTATGGCCGGTTAGGAGGTGGTCGGTCACAACTAGGATGTAATGCAGTCACAGAGAACTCTTTGTCTAGTGAAATGCAAAGCTCATTTAAAGCCTGTCAATCTGTCATAATGCGACTTGAGCAAAAGTTGCCAAATATCAAAGAGTTGGCGATGAAACAAAAACCCTAGTCTAGAGATAGAGCTGGGGTTGGTTAGTATAGTTAGCCCCTACCCGTAAAAGTTTTTAGCCATTGGCCTCCACCCGTTAAAACCAAAAGTGTCATAATCGTATAAAACTAATTCATAATCCCTACCAGCTACCACAAACAAACCAATTTGCAGTCCATTCAAAAGAGAAAATAATAATAATAGAAAAAACTTTGCAGAAGACGTGACCTAGCCTTGATCAAGGAGAGGACTGAAGAGTCCATTCCAGCTGCAACAGTGAATCAAAAAGACTAGAGATGAGTCACGTTGGCCACTGCAAATCAATTTGTGAGCGTTTGTTGCTGGCTTTAGTTTTATTTTTCCCTTTAAGTCCCTATACAAATAATGTAATTTGACCATGTCAGACTTTCTTATTTATTGGGATGTTTATTTTAATTTATTAAAATAAAGGCTAGAGATAAACGCTTATATAAGAGACTGTGTTTAAGATAAAACCTAAGCCAAGCATTTGGGTTAGAGCATGGACCGGGGATTAAATCCCCAAGCCCATGTGTCACTCTTACTCTTACAGCATGATTAGTTCTCCAACTTCTCCTACCTGTCCTAGTATTTTTAGCCTAGTGTTCTCTTTGTGTCCTCCTCTCCTAGGAGGGAAGGACACTAAGAAAGAACCTAGCATTTCTCTATTATAAATACCTCCTTTTGCAATTCTATTTGGTAGGCGTGACGACCAACAAGGCTAAAATTTTCTACTTTTCTTTTAGTTATCCTAATTCTCTATGCTATTCTCGGAGGTAAGTAGTTTTATTTATTTATTTTTATTGAAACCATATTTATTCATGCAATAAATCTATCTTTAAATCCTTATCCGCCAAGCCAAAGAATAGTTCATATCATTATTGGGCAAGTTACATTATTAAGAGTTATTCGAATTATTTATTGTGGGATGAAGTATTACTAGTTATTTGCCTTATAAACTATAGGATTCCTATTTCAACACCCTAAAGTTTCTAAATTTTCGCTCAATGTATCGCCTATAACGCCATCTACGCATCGGTTTCCGGCAAGCACGCGATCAGCTTTTCTTCCGGCTGCTGTCATCCGCCTAGTGTGCTCCTATTTTTAAATTTTTAGTTGTCTTGCTTTGATTTTTCCTGTATTTTTCTTGTTTTCCTTGCTGCTTGTAATAAGGTCATGTCCTCTTTCTTGATCTCCTCGCTTGTTATTTTGGTCCAGACCCCTGGGGTTGTGGATGTGAACGATATCCTGGCTTTCGGGTTCAGGAGGATGTGTGTCGGCATGGGGTCCTTTTGATCCCAGGGTCGAGGAATAAGTGCTGCCTATGCATTAGTTTGTGTCTGCCTAACGCAAATCTGTTATTCCAACTGAAGATTAGTTATAGGTTAGCGGATGTTTGGCGTCTTTGATGTGTAATCTTTTAGTTACGACTTTAATCTTTTAGCTTCGGCTAGGATCTTTCAGAACGTTATGTTCTGTGATTGTAAGAGTTTTAATGCTCTTGATTCCTCTATTAATGAGATAAGAATGATTTTCCTTCAAAAAAAAAAAAAAAAAAAACAATGAATTTTGTAAAGCTCTTTAATCTCCTTTAGTGATTGCTAGACTAATTTGGCACAAATTACCTCTAACATCATTAAAAATTTCGTATAGACAAATAAAAATTCAAAAATTATATTTTAGAGCCTAGCTAACAAGATTTTGTATTTAACAATGTCAATTCAGTTTTAATTCATTTTTAAATTTGGTTTACATCAATGAGATATTAGGTTTGTTAAACATGTACAACATATCATTTTGTCTACCATTACCAAATCTTCAGCTATTGTATAAAAAATTAGTTTGATATAATATTAGATTAGGGGGTCTTGAATTAAAACTCCAAAGTAAAATATTCTAAATATCTGCCCACTTGAGGAATTGATTGAATATTTATTAAATTCATAATTCTCTATCAATTTCAATTTTTAGATTAAATGAAAATAATATTGAATAATAACTTCATTTATGGATGTACTTAAATAAGAAAATTCTATATGGATTTTGAGCATTTAGATCCTGGATACACAAAATTTGCCAAATTAACACTGTTCGAAAGAAAAAAAAAACATAATTCTCATTTTGAGCATGAATGGAACTCTCTCCTTGCATTAAAATAGATATAAGGCATAGTTGCAATTGTATTCCCTATCTATCTCTACATTTGTCTAATTGTCTTCAAACTTTCACTTGTTACAGGACTCGGCTCAATTTCTAGTCGAGAAAGCAAATTCTTTGAGGGAATATGCGTTGAGGCTAGAGAGCCGCATTTGGATCCTCTCGGGAGCCAGTTCTTGTTAAAGCAAAGGTGAAATTGTGTTTTTTTAGACAATTCTGCCCCTATACTAAAGAGAACCGGTTCACTTCCAGTCTATTTGAACCGAAAA
>NC_081549.1:8083476-8097985 GCF_901000735.1 Corylus avellana | reverse complement strand
ATGCGTCTTCCAATTTTGCACCCAACCTAACTAGTGAAATGACGTAATTGTCCCTCATTAAAACCAAATACCTGTGTTGATTTTTTTCTCGTCAACCCCTTTTGAACCCCTTTTGGGTGTCGTGTGGGAGTTGGAGTGAAAAAGAAAAGGAGCATATACCTCTCACCTGCTCCTATGCCGGCAATTTCCATGTATTTAGAAGGCAATTTGTAAATGAGGGCGTTAATTAAAAAATTGAAACATTACGGGGTACAATGCAAATTTTTAAACATTGTAGTTCAAATTGAAAATACCTCAAACTTTAGGGGTGTAAAGTGAATTTAAAAAAAAAAAAAAAAAACTAGAAAGGTTATTAATGGTTCATATATATATATATATATATATAGCAAGAAGAAATCTCATTATATATGTTTTGAAATAATACTTTTCTGAGGAATACTTTGAATTTTTTTTTATCATAAATGCTTAAGAAAATATAATCTTGAAGCAGGAACAACTTTTAATATCTTTTAATCTTTTGAAATAAAAAAGCAAAATATGAGTAAATTATAAAAGGGAAATTATGGGTGGGACATATTCCAATTAATATCTCGGAAACAGTTTAATTAAACAATTTGGGTGGTTCTACTGCAAACATGCACATGCCAACAGTACTGAGGAGTTGGCCGGCTAATCATGTCCACGAAGAAATCAAATAATAAACGATAGAAAAAAATGAAATAAACTGTAAATAGTATAATGATAAAGAGTCTACAGTTGCTAAGTCCCAGATCAAATATATTGACAGCTGCAACTCTTTTGCTAATTATTTAATGATTTATTAATTATCATGTCAATTTGAAAAAGGTTATGTTTATAACAAAAAAAATTATATCACATTTTTATTTAATTGTTATGTCATAATGTTGATGTGACACTTTTAACCAACTTATAATTTTAATTTTTACAAATAATGGTCAAAGAGTTAATTGAAATTAACACGTCAATATTATGAGATAGTTGTAAGATAAAAATATAATTTTTTAGCAGTATTCTTAAAATATATATAGTAGCCTAGCAACATTTATTTTGAGAATGCTATATATAGTATATTTTTATCCTATTGATATCTTATAATATTGATGGGACAGTTCGAACCAACTTAATTTTTTTTTAACAAATGCTGGTCCAAGGGTTAGTTGGGATTTACACCTTAGTGTTGTCAGATAAAATGTGATTTTTATTTTACAATTATTTCATTGATATGATACTCTAAACCAACTTTTGTTTTGTCTTTTTTTTTTCAAAAAAAATTAACAACCACTAATATACTGCTAATTCAAGATTTTAAAATAATAATTATAATATCTAGAATTACTTCTTTTTCTTCTCTTTAATAACAAGACACTGTAAGACGTTGAAAGACATGGCTAACCATACCTTCCTTGGATGACACAACTCCATAATTGAATAGTCATTAATCAAATTGACAACTCAGTTCTTTTGGTAATTATCTAATTAATTATATAAATGCTATTTTAGCCTAACAATTTTTATTTATTTGTTTATTTTTGTGTGGGGTGTTTTTCTTTAAGAAGAAAGCAGATAATGTAACACGTTGTCTGCATTCTCTCCTCAAATTGAAAAGCTGGCCAACCATAAGTTCCTTAGATGACAAAACTCCAGACATGCACACTTTTTTCTTTCTTTTTAAATTTAGAATGTTTTAAACGAAAAATATTATTTAGTAGATTGTTATATTCAAACGAACTTAATTTTTTTTACACTTAGACTTCAAGAATCAACCCTTAATGAGAAGTTTTTGGACGCATGTAAATTTAATGTTATTTAATAAATTGTAATAATTTAATGTTATTTAGCAAATTGTAATAAGAATGAGTAGTGTGATTCTTTTATGCAATATCAAGGAAATAAAAAATATGGTTTATGATAGGGGAGAGGATATTGTTTAAGATAGGGTAGGGCATACCTGTGTGGGGAAGTTGTGGCAAAGTTGATCCAACGGCGTTGATCTTGTTGCCATTTGATAATCCGGCCGTCGGATATTCCGGTATAGGGCCCTCCGCCATGAGGGTCAAAAGCGAAGCTCTCCGGCCCGACAGCATCGTCAAGTGGAAGAAGTTCAAATTCTGACAAGTTGTCTTCATGGGATGATGGTTTGATTTGCTTAAAGGCTATAAAGCCTGAGAGGACTACTATTATCGTTGCTGTCAAAAACACCTTTGATTCCATTGTTGCTGTCGAGAAGAGCTTTGATTTCATGCTTGTTATAAGAAATGTGATGAGGGTGTATCTGTCCTTTTTGTAGACTTTAATTAGGTATTGACACGTGTTAATCAAATGTAAAAAGAATTAAAGAAATTTAAGAAAAGAAAAGAAAAGAAAGCCTAACTTCTAACCAGAAAATAAAAGACGAAAGTAGCCGTATAAGTACACATGCCGAGGGTGTGACTTCCTGCATGTTTGACAGCAAGTTACGTTGCTTACCGTTTTCTATTTCTTGGTACACGTGTGGTGTGCTATCCAATGTCTTGGACCAAAAAAATAAACAAAACAAAAAGAAAAGTAGGTAGGTAAATACTGTAAAATAATAATAATAATAATAATAAGACACATTATTATTATTTTTTTTTCTAATTAAAAAGGATGGGAAGGGGCGATCAGTGTAGTTTTTCCCCTTGGGCGTGACCATCGGGGTTTCCATCCGCTGTAGAATGTCCGGTTTGAGCCATAACTATTGCCTGGGAAGGCGAGTCCGTCATCACAACCCCACCAAAGTGTGAGCCGGTAGAGCCCCTTCATAGTAGCATCTGGTTCACGCATCTACTACCGCAAGCGGATTCGAACACGCGACCACTAGGATGAAAGAAGTTCTTCTACCAACTCAACTACCACCTTGGTAGTAATAAGACACATTATTAATGTAAAATGTTAGCTCTTCTCGTCAATCATTTGTTTGATAATGGTTAATAACAAAAATAGCTTTTTCACTTTCTTACGTTTTGATTTGTTTAGTTTCCAACACGCCCATTCAAATCAAAACCTCCTCATGCCAAGCATGTCTCTTAGCCTCATGAAAATTGCACCTGATAATGGCTTAATAAATATATCTACTACTTGTTCAGTGGTGTGGCATTACTGGAGCTCTATTGTCTTCCGCTTGACATGGTCTCTAAGAAAGTGGAACCTAGTGTCAATGTGTTTACTCCTCCCACGTTGCACTGGATTTTTTGCTAACTTTATAGCTGATTGGTTATTCACGTAAATCACAGTCGGTTCTTTTTGTGGATGTTCCAGTTCGTTCAAGAGATTCCTTAGCCAAATAGCTTCACAAACAGTAGATCAAGCCGCCATATACTCCGCCTCACAGGTAGACAAGGCTATGATTTCTTGTTTCTTGGATGTCCAAGAAAATGATGTAGAACTCAGATAGAACACATAGCTAGTAGTACTTTTTCTCTCATCTTGGTCACATCCTTAATCACTATTTGAATAACCAACTAATTTTGCTTAATCACCATAGGCATAGAATAAACCAAGATTCAAAGTGCCTATGATGTACCTTAGAATCCTTTTTGCAGCTAGCCAATGAGTCTCTATTGGTGTCTCCATGTATCGACTCACAAGTCCAACTCCATAGACAATATCTGGCCTTGTGATCGTCAAATACCTCAGACTTCCAACCAAACTCTTGTAAAGAGTTGGCTTAATAACTTGACCATCTCCTTTTTTTGACAACTTTATGCTTGTTTCAACTGGGGTATTCACATAATTGTAGCTATCCATCTTGAATTTCTCTAAAATCTCACTCATGTACTTCTTTTAGGATATGAAAATTCCATCATGTCGTTGCTTCACTTAAATACCAAGGAAATAAGACATCAACCCGTTGTCAATCATCTCGAACTCCTTAAACATTGATTGCTTAAATTCCTTGAACATTTCATCACTATTTCCTGTATATAACAAATCATCAACATATAGGAAAATAATTAGAAATTCACAAAGATGATTTTTCTTCATATATACAGCATGCTTATATGGACATTTGGTAAAACTGTTCTGATGAAGATAACTATCGATGCATGCGTTCAAGCTCTTGGTGCCTGCTTTAAGCCCTATAATGCCTTCTTAAGGCGGTACACCTTACTTTCTTCCCCTTCCATTATAAAGCCTTCCGGTTGTTGTAGGTACATCTCTTCTTCAAGGATGCCATTGAGAAAGGCTGACTTGACATCAAGTTGGTATATTTTCCAATTGTGATGAGCGGCAAGTGCGATCAACAATCTCAATGTGTCAAGTCTCGCAACTGGTGCAGAAACCTCTTCATAGTCGATGCCGTACTTTTGTTTGTAGCCTTTAGCTACTAGTCTTGCCTTATATCGAGAAACTTTACCTTCTGCAGTGCGTTTGATCTTGTACACCCACTTGACACAAATAGTCTTTTAATTTGGTTTGATGGGAGTGTTGTCAACTCCCAAGTGTCATTCTTTTAAATAGCATGTATCTCCTCCTTCATTGCGGATCTCCAACAATCTTCTTCAACGGCTTCTTGAAAGGTAAGAGGCTCATGATTAGCATATAAGCAGAAAAGATTTGTCTCTCCATCTTCTGTTTGCTCATAGATTTCCCTGAGACTTCTCATCGTACTTTGATTTAAGGTCATAAAGGCTCTTGTATATTGTTAAAGTATATAAAAAATATAAAGAGAAAAAGCAAGGAAGAAATATACAGATTAAGGTGGTTCGGCCTATGTCCTACATCCACACATCAAAGGTTTTTCTTGGCTACATCTTTCCTTCACATCATAGAAATTGTACAATAAAATGGCCTATTTATAGTTGAATGGGGCCAAGAATACAATAAGTACATAATCAATATGTAACCTATGAGAATTTTTTTTTTTTTTTTTTGAAAGGGAACATACCATACTCATTTATTGATAAAAGTCGCGAGCATAAAGCTCTTACAAACAGAGCAAAAACTCTGAAGTAAATCATAGCTGAAGCTAAAGATAGGGTCATCAACAACAAACCAAATCAACCATAACAAAAGTATCCGCTAACCTATGACTAATTATCAGGTTCAAAAATCATATCAGTATCAAATAGACACCATCTAATGCATAGGTAGCACTTATTCCTCGGCCTTGAGAGCAGAACCTCACAGCCGATACTCATCCTCCTCGACCTGAAAGTTAGGATACAGTTCACATCCACAACCCAAGGGTTTGGACCAGTAATAACGGGTAGCAACCGGGTGCACCAAAGCAGGAGGAGAGAACCTTATTACAAGCAAAAAGAAAAACCATACAGGGAAATAAAGGGAACAACAAAACAAATGTAGGAAAAGAAATTACAGCATAGAAAACAAACTACAGAGGAACGCAAAAGGAAATACAAAACAGAAAAACAACAATACAGGGAAATAAAAACAAAAACACACAAAGCGAGTCACTACAGCCGGAAGGAAGCCGATCTCGAGCTGGCCGGAAACCGCCGCGGAAAGTGGCACAAAAAGCTTGACGTGGGAGGGGCGCGTGAAAAGACCCGACAGCGAGCAGTGAGCGGCGAAGCGGGCGTGGAGGAGATTGGCGGCACACACAAACAAACAGGGAGGGGGAGAGTTTGAGTGAAAACCCCCAAAGGCAGTATCCATCGACAGAGAACACAAGCCCAACAAAATAGGAAAACACCAAAGATAGAAACAAGCCTAAAAACAGAACCGGGAAGCAAAGAAACAAAATCAAAGAACAAAAGCGAGGAAGCACAATCAGGGAAAAACGAAAACAAACCCAGTCGAATCAACAGAACCCTTGCAAAATGTGGGATGGGCACGGCGGAACCGGAAAGCAAGGAGGTGGGTAGGCGTTAGGGGAAGCCAGGCGGAGGACGGAGGATCGGGCAAAGGCAAGCAGATCTAGTGCCCAACCCGTTCCAACCCAAGCAGGGAGCGCTGTAGATGGAAATGGCGGGGAAGAGAGCGGCCAAGGGAACGGCAATACCAAAGGCAAAAACGGAGAAAAAGCAGAGGGGAAAAGGAGAGATGGGGAGGGGGAAGAGAGGGGCACCGGGACTAGGGGTATCAAGTAAAATTCTAGCACCCGGAGCGGAGAGGAGAGGGGAGGAGGGATACAGGCAACGGCCATCCCTCCTCCCCTGCGGCTGCGGCGCTCTGGAGAGGGGGCTTAGGGTTTCACGGCTCTGGAGGGGGGCTTAGCATGTAACCTATGAGAATTAGGAAAATTACATAATCAATATGTAACATATGAGAATTAGAATAGTTACATAATCAATATGTAACTTATGAGAATCATGAGAGTTACATAATAAATATGTAACATATGAGAATTATGAGAGTAAATAATACATTAATTTAATTCAAATCAACTATTTTACGTTGTCTTCAAATGTCTCAATATAGGTCGAGTCGATTGTCGAATTTAGGGTGTCGGAAAACCGATTGATAAGGATCTATAACAATTATTTGCTCAAATTATTAGTAATTTAGGTATGTAATGTGAGAAATTTCATATGAGACTCACTTATTGGGACAGGTGGCCAAATAATTTAAAATTTATTTAAGCAAGTGAGTTTCATATGAAGGGTGCATTTTGCATTGCGATTTTATAGACAAAAAGTGCAATTTTAAACCAAATCGCAGAAAATTGATTGTTTTGCATCGTGTTTTTAAAAAATTGCGATTTGGAAATATATAAAAATTTTCAGCGTTTTCAAATCGCAGGTAAGGATGTGCCTTTTGAAAGTGCATAATTTAAAACATTAAACAACAACTTTAAAGGCAAAAACAAAAACACTTAATTATGTTTTTAAAAATTAGCACATTTTAAAATCGCAAAACGAAACCAATCCAAAATCTCTTCACAATATATACCTGCCAATTGTACTCAAATTAGTAACAATTCGAAAAGGTAATTACTATGATCCCCAATCAAACACCAACACCGTCAAGCCAACTAACACTTGTAGCTAGGTATAATATCAAAGCCCCCATTTTTCATTTAGGGTTTCTCATTTGTTTTCACTACCGCCACTGCCTTTCTCATAGAGCTTTCTATCTTGGGCTCTCACTGCTTTCTCTTGAGACTTGGGATTTTTGGATTATTTTGATTCAATCCTCCTGGGCCACTGGGAAGCTTTGGTGTATTTGGGTTAAGGAGAGAAGAGGTAAAAAAGGAGGAATAATGTCGTTTTGATTCTTGAGAAATTTGCGAAAAAAGTGAGAAAATGAGAGGTACAATGGTTTTGGGCTTTTTTTTTCCTTCTTAAAAAAGAACTAGGTTTTAGAGTCCAAAATAATTTAGAATTTGATTTTCGGAAAATTTGGTAAACTGTTCCGAAAATATCATTGCAATTTGAGAGTGTGTAGCTAGGGCTAGGGCTAGGGCTAGGGCTTTTAAAAAATAGTTTCACACTTCATCTTACATAATTGATATGCTAGAATGTTTTCTAATTAAAGTAAAAATGAATACCATAAAGTTTTTATAAATAGCCAAAAAAAAAGAAAAGAAAAGAAAAGGTGTTTAAAATGCTTGGAAAACTTATTTTTTAATGCGAAAGTTATTAATTAAATTTTCATATTAATAACATTGATCCATTAGGTTAGTCTAATCTAAGGTTGAGATGATACACTTTTAACAGCGCAAAACATATTTATTTATTTTCAATCATGCAATATATTACTTACAGGACACAAGATATTTTCTATCTTCACATTGTCTATCTCTTGCGTAATCTATTTTAATGCAAGTACGTGTACATTTTGGCTCTGTAAGACTGGGATCTTTTTCGGTTCAAATAGACTGGAAGTGAACCGGTTCTCTTTAGTATAGGGGCAGAATTGTCTAAAAAAACACAATTTCACCTTTGCTTTAACAAGAACTGGCTCCCGAGAGGATCCAAATGCGGCTCTCTAGCCTCAACGCATATTCCCTCAAAGAATTTGCTTTCTCGACTAGAAATTGAGCCGAGTCCTGTAACAAGTGAAAGTTTGAAGACAATTAGACAAATGTAGAGATAGATAGGGAATACAATTGCAACTATGCCTTATATCTATTTTAATGCAAGGAGAGAGTTCCATTCATGCTCAAAATGAGAATTATGTTTTTTTTTTCTTTCGAACAGTGTTAATTTGGCAAATTTTGTGTATCCAGGATCTAAATGCTCAAAATCCATATAGAATTTTCTTATTTAAGTACATCCATAAATGAAGTTATTATTCAATATTATTTTCATTTAATCTAAAAATTGAAATTGATAGAGAATTATGAATTTAATAAATATTCAATCAATTCCTCAAGTGGGCAGATATTTAGAATATTTTACTTTGGAGTTTTAATTCAAGACCCCCTAATCTAATATTATATCAAAACTAATTTTTTATACAATAGCTGAAGATTTGGTAATGGTAGACAAAATGATATGTTGTACATGTTTAACAAACCTAATATCTCATTGATGTAAACCAAATTTAAAAATGAATTAAAACTGAATTGACATTGTTAAATACAAAATCTTGTTAGCTAGGCTCTAAAATATAATTTTTGAATTTTTATATATCTATACGAAATTTTTAATGATGTTAGAGGTAATTTGTGCCAAATTAGTCTAGCAATCACTAAAGGAGATTAAAGAGCTTTACAAAATTCATTGTTATAGGCGACACATTGAGCGAAAATTTAGAAACTTTAGGGTGTTGAAATAGGAATCCTATAGTTTGTAAGGCAAATAACTAGTAATACTTCATCCCACAATAAATAATTCGAATAACTCTTAATAATGTAACTTGCCCAATAATGATATGAACTATTCTTTGGCTTGGCGGATAAGGATTTAAAGATAGATTTATTGCATGAATAAATATGGTCTCAATAAAAATAAATAAATAAAACTACTTACCTCCGAGAATAGCATAGAGAATTAGGATAACTAAAAGAAAAGTAGAAAATTTTAGCCTTGTTGGTCGTCACGCCTACCAAATAGAATTGCAAAAGGAGGTATTTATAATAGAGAAATGCTAGGTGCTTTCTTAGTGTCCTCCCCTCCTAGGAGAGGAGGACACAAAGAGAACACTAGGCTAGAAATACTAGGACAGGTAGGAGAAGTTGGAGAACTAATCATGCTGTAAGAGTAAGAGTGACACATGGGCTTGGGGATTTAATCCCCGGTCCATGCTCTAACCCAAATGCTTGGCTTAGGCTTTATCTTAAACCCAGTCTCTTATATAAGCGTTTATCTCTAGCCTTTATTTTAATAAATTAAAATAAACATCCCAATAAATAAGAAAGTCTGACATGGTCAAATTACATTATTTGTATAGGGACTTAAAGGGAAAAATAAAACTAAAGCCAGCAACAAACGCTCACAAATTGATTTGCAGTGGACAACGTGACTCATCTCTAGTCTTTTTGATTCACTGTTGCAACTGGAATGGACTCTTCAGTCCTCTCCTTGATCAAGGCTAGGTCACGTCTTCTGCAAAGTTTTTTCTATTATTACTATTATTATTATTTCCTCTTTTGAATGGACAGTAAATTGGTTTGCTTGTGGTAGCTGGTAGGGATTATGAAATAGTTTTATACGATTATGACACTTTTGGTTTTACAGGTGGAGGCCAATGGCTAAAAACTTTTATGGGTAGGGGCTAACTATACTAACCAACCCCAGCTCTATCTCTAGACTAGGGTTTTTGTTTCATCGCCAACTCTTTGATATTTGGCATCTAGACTAGGGTTTTTGTTTCATCACCAACCAACTCTTTGATATTAGGCAGCTTTTGCTCAAGTCGCATTATGACAGATTGACAGGCTTTAAATGAGCTTTGCATTTGACTAGACAAAGAGTTCTCTGTGACTGTACATTACATGCCAGTTGTGATTGACCACCCCCTGACCGGCCATAGGGGTGGCATTTTTTTTTTTTTTTTCAATAATTTTAATATGTTTAGTTATTAAATTTTTTTTAATATATTTTTTCATTTTTGATGATTTTTTTAATTTTTAATATTACTTATTGCCACGTGTCAGATTATTATTGGATTGACGTAGACTTCCGTTAATTATTTTGATGGAAGTTGGATAGGAGTACTAACTCCGTTTTAACAGGTAGAGGCCAATGGCTAAAAACTTTTATGGGTAGGGGCTAACTATACTAACTAACCCCAGCTCTATCTCTAGACTAGGGTTTTTGTTTCATTGCTAACTCTAGGGGTGTCAATACGGTTAACGGTCTAACCGTATTTTGTTTCATCGCTAACTTTTATTATTAGTGGTCTAACTGTAACCGCCTTAGCGGTTAATAGATTTTACTAACTGTAACCGCCTTAGCGGTTAATAGATTTCACTAACCACAACTGCGGTTGTTAGGTACTAACCGCCGGCTAGCAGTTAGTGAAATAGGTAATTGCCCGCTAACCACTTTTTCAAAATTTGGTTTCTTTTTTTTTAGCTTTTTTTATTACTGTAGCATTTTTCACCCTCATTTATTTTTTGTATTTTTAGTGTCTTCTTAGGCACAATTGCTATAAAAAGAATCCATATTGAAAAATCAAAAATATTTGACCTCAAATTTACATTTACTTGTGCTTAAAAAAAAAAATCCTTAAATATTAAATCATAACCGGTTAACTTTAAAAAAAAAAAAAAAACAAACAAACAAACACACACACACACACAACATGTAAAATATATATATATATATATATATAAAGTTCAACACAACATATAAAAGAAGTTCAAATAAAGCATATGATATATATGATTATATGTCATATTATATATGATTATATGTATTATTTGTTATTATATAATCATATGATTTAATGATCAATTCATCATGTGATATAATCATATCAATTATAGTGATAATATTACTAAAATTAGAATGATAATACATTAATACTTCACTTGTGTTTATAAGTAACACATTGTTTAATCCAATGTCAATTACTTAATTTGATATTATACGAATCACATTATCATTGTACATTAATAATATGATTCACTTGAATAAAGTACTTGAATTGTCATTGAATCATATGATTAAGTATTGATGTTATACATTTATATTATTCATATGCATATATATATATAATTATAATTTATAACATATACGAAGACTTATAAGTTTATAACATACATTGGAACTAAGTCTCTTGGTACTTAATTGTTGTATTACTATGAATTAGTATACTTATGACTTATGTCATATTATATATGTATAATTTGTTATTATATAATCATATAAATTATAATGATAATACATTAATACTTCAATTGTAGTTATAAGTAACACATTATTAAATCTAATGTGAATTACTTAATTTGATATTATATGAATCACATTATCATTGTACATTAATAATATGATTAACTTGAATAAAGTATTTGAATTGTCATTGAATCAAATGATTAAGTGTTAATCTTATACATTTATATTATTTATATGCATATATGTATAATTATAATTTATAGGGAAAATTACAGTTTACCCCCCCCAAAGTTGACAGCGTTTTTTAATTTGAACACCAAAGTTTCAATTTTTGCAATCTACCCCCCAAAGTTCCAAATTTTTGCAATTTGTCCAATTGTATCCAAAACTTCTCATATTGCCCCTAATTATTTATTATTTATTTTTTATAAAAAAAATTAAAAAAAAAAAAATTCGGGGTGGCTCTTTGGTCATCTGGCAAATTTGTTGTTGTTGTTGTTGTTTTTTTTTTTTTTTGTTAAATAAAAATAAAAATTAGGGGCAATATGGGAATTTTGGGATAATATTAGTTGAATTGAAAAAAAATTGGAACTTTGTGGGGGTGGATTGCAAAAATTGAAACTTTGGTGTTTGAATTGAAAAACGTTGTCAACTTTGGGGGGTAAACTGTAATTTTTCCTAATTTATAACATATATAGACTTATAAGTTTATAATATACATTGGAGCTAAGTCTCTAGATATTTAATTATTGAATTAGTATGAATTGATATACTTATGAGTTATGTCATATTATATATGTATAATTTGTTATTATATAATCAAATGATTTAATGATCAATTGATCTTGTGATATAATCATATAAATTATAGTAATAATATATTAATACTCAAATTGTGATTTAATTATCTAAAAAAAAAAATGTAATTTAATGATCAAGTGATTATGTTATATGTATAAATATTATTATAATTATAATTATAAAAATATATTATATAAAAAGGCGGTTAACGGTTACGGTTAGTGAACCCAATAACCTCTAACCGCTAACCGCTAGGCGGTTATAACGGTTATGCGGTTAGCGGTTAATACGGTTAAGCGGTTAGCGGTTAACGGTTGTAGCGGTTAGCGGGCGGTTTCTAACCGCCCGCATTGACACCCCTAGCTAACTCTTTGATATTTGGCATCTAGACTAGGGTTTTTGTTTCATCGCTAACTCTTTGATATTTGGCAGCTTTTGCTCAAGTCGCATCATGACAGATTGACAGGCTTTAAATGAGCTTTGCATTTGACTAGACAAAGAGTTCTCTGTGACTGGGCATTACATCCCAGTTGTGACCGACCACGTCCTGACCGGCTATAGGGGTGGCATTTTTAATATTACTCATTGCCACATGTCAGTTTATTATTGGATTGACGTAGACTTCCGTTAATTATTTTGATGGAAGTTGGACAGGAGCACTAACTCCATTTTAGCAATTCTCTTCCCACCATTTTCCACATAACTACTTAGAATACGAGCCATTCCCCACCATTTTCCACACAACTACTTAGAATATATGAGCCAAGATTCTGAAATCGATTAGAAGTAATGTGTGCGCACACAAACTCTTGTGGAATATTTAATTGAAATAAGAGGTAAATGATAGAGTCAAAGTTCGAACTCAAGACTTTTAGCT
Organism: Corylus avellana; assembly: GCF_901000735.1. Lineage (NCBI taxonomy): Eukaryota > Viridiplantae > Streptophyta > Magnoliopsida > Fagales > Betulaceae > Corylus > Corylus avellana. The sequence goes on along the minus strand of NC_081549.1, from coordinate 8,085,079 downwards.
CTAATACCATTTTAAATCACCACTTGTTTCAAAAGCTTAAACTGAAAGGAAGAGGTAAATTTAATTATTTAATCAATACTTTAACACTTCCCTTCACATGTGAGCTCAAACTCTTTTTTTAATAAATATTTTAACACTCCTTTAAAAAAAAAATAATAAAAAAAATAAATACTTTAACACTCCCATTCATGTGTGAGTTCAAACTCTTTTTTAATAAGTAATGCCCAACACGTGAAATATTTAATTAAAATTATGGATAAATGACAGAGTCAGGGTTTGAACTCAAGACCTCTGACTTTGATACCATGTTAAATGGTAAATTTAATCATTTAATAAATATTTTAATAATTTCTCAAGCGTGGGCTTAAACTCCCTTTTATTATGTGAGAACCAACACATTAATTGAAACGAGAGGTGAATTAATGAAGTCAGGTTTCAAACTCATGATCTCCGGCTTTGATACCATGTTAAATCACATTTGTCCTAAAAATTTAAACTCATAGGAAGAAATGTATTTAATCATTTAATTACCACTTTAATACCGAACAAGTTTGGAGTCATGCCCCAGTGGAGGAAAAAGTCACTATCTTGGCCGAGAGACAAGACACCAATATACTAAACTCCAATATAAACTATAAAGTACTCAATACAAATTATAAACGCCTAGAAAAGGCATCAGGACTGATCCAATCCAAAGTTTCCCGTCTTTCTCTTCCACTTCACTAATAAACCTCATAGTCTTTCCTTCACTGTCTTCTAAAACTTCCAAAATTTTTCCCTCCTCACTTAATTTTATAGCAGCAGCATGAGCCTTTCCTCCGATTAACAGTGAGTGCAGCTGCTTGAAGCTGAGTGGAAGCTTTAACAGTGTATTCCCCACCCATGAATTTGATAGAATCCAGCTTGCAAAAAGCCCTTTTTTGGCATGCAAGGCAACCCAGAACTCCCCTCTTGAATTTCGTCTTACATTGTCTGGGAATCCTGGAAGCTCAGCAAAAACATCTACATTTCCAGCATTAGGACCATGAAGCCAAAGCCTAAGGATACGACAAGTAGTGGTTTCAGCTACAAGCACAAACGACGTGTCGTTGCTCAATGCTACTCCATTGGCAAAAGCAAGGCCTTTTAGTAAGACCGTTACTCCTTTGCTTGATTTATCATATTTGAGTAACCTGCCTGTCTTGTCTCCACTCAAGATTGATGCCATGAATTGCCTTCAAACCAAAATAACAACAAAAGTTTAAGACTTAAAACCCTTTTCTTAAAAGGTAAGAAATTTCTATTACACCCACAAGAAGGAAGTTTTTAATCTGTTTAGCACATTGAAATTTCAAATAAGATTTTGTCATATTGGATTCATAAGCTGCAGCACTAGCTTTTGTTGTTACTTCATCTTGTTTCGGTTGTGAGGACTGAGGTTTAACCTGTTTAGGCATTGGGATTTTTAGACTTCTATTTCGTACTTTTTCATTATATCTTACTTTTTCCTTTTTTTCAAGGGTTAAATACTAAATTAGTCCATAGGGTTTTATTACTTTTTTTTTTTTTTTTTTTCCTAGGGCTTCATTTTATCACAGGAGGTCCTTATGATTTTGATAATAGA
>NC_081549.1:8081478-8083149 GCF_901000735.1 Corylus avellana | reverse complement strand
AATTCTGTTAAGTCAACTAACGGTCAACTGACGGAGGACTAACTTGGTCTATTATCAAAACCACATGAACCTCTTGTGATAAAAATGAAACCCTAAGGGGGAAAAAATAAAGTAATGAAACCCTAGGGACTAATTTAGTATTTAATCATTTTTTCAAATCCATAGCTGCAACAATTTTGAAACTTTTTGAGTGATTTCAAATTTTAGGTAACTTGAGGCTTGAATTCCATTAAGTCTACATGACAAAATATATTTACACCAAATTTCCGTTGAACTCTTCCGAGGGATATTCAGTTAAATATGAACGGTTGACTTGGAAATTACTTCCAAAACCTCTACATGACAGGGCAGAATGCAACTGTGAATTTGTGATTAAATTAGTAAATTACCTTCTCTGGAAACTTCTGCTTGTATCTGTGAAATAAATCACATCTTCATGGTCATCAACATCCATATCGTTGGTGAAGAGAAAAGGCTGATCTTCAGCTTCTGTGACAACTTGAGTGGCCAAACCACCAGCAGGCCCTACCACTTGAAGACCCAAGTAGGCATCAGCAACATAGAGATTTCCAGTTTTCTTTTCAAACCGTAACCCTAAAGGTCTCCCACATAAATGCTCCAGTTCTGGTGCAAATGGACGAAAACACTCCTTCCTTGGAAAATAGAAATTTTATTCTATCAAAATTGGAAAAGTTACAGGTATTGCCAAAAAAAAGTATGACATGATCAATAAACTTGTTCATGGGTTTAACTACAATGGGAAGTTTAGCTGCGCTGTTTGGAGCCTGCTCAAAGTACGATTCTGGCACGCTATCATCGCTTTCCAAGGAAGCTTCACATTTCTACGCTTACATAACTCCTTATATGTAAGAAATCTAATTTCATTTACATTTCTACATGAAATAAAGATGGACAGAATAATCTCATGGTGACAACTTCATATCAATAAGGCATAGCCTATTAAAACAATTAGGGCAAGAAGCATCACCCATCTATTCAAAATTTATACTTTTGGAAAAAAAAAAAAAAAAAAGCCAGGGAAAGTGTTTCAAATTTGGCAAGACAATGCTCTTGGTTCATATATGGATAATATCCTAAACATGGGGCAGGAAGTGATGTTATTCGAATATCATACTCAGTTATCAATGTAATTCCTTTTTATGTTGATGCACCCATGCACTTACAGTTCTCTTTCTTGTTTCTTTTTTGGAGGGAGTAGACTTACTTCTGTCAAACTCAATTGTCATGTTTCTCTAGGCAGGGACCTTGGTGGTTAGGGATGTCAAAAAATAACGGGGAACCGAAACCGGAACCGGGAAACCGGGGAGCCGGTTACAGTTCCAGTTGCAACAAAACCAAAAACCAGGGACCCTGGTTCCAGTCCTGGTTTTTGGCACCTGCTTATAACTGGGAAACTGGAACCGGGTGTATATATATTTTGCTTTTGTTTTTAGCCCTTTAGGGTTCACACTTCACGCCTTTTTAAAGACATTGCCCATTTTTTTGAGCCATCGACCACACTTCAAGCCCATTTTTTTGCATACAGTTGCCCTATATAGGCAAAAACATTGATTTTTTTAGGATTTTTGGGCTTTTTTAAGGTTTTTTTTTTAAAATTATTTGGAACAATCACAACAAAGCCCAATTAATTTGGACAAAAAGGCTAATAGA